>NC_044301.2:8955545-9016878 GCF_004027225.2 Strigops habroptila
CCACCCCCATAGGGCATTTGCCACCATCCATGAGTCAGTATAGAGATAAAGTACTGGCCATTTTTCTTGTTCAGCCATGTCCAAGGCCAGCTGGATGGCTTTCACCTCTGCAAACTGACTCGATTCACCCTCTCCCTCAGCAGTTTCTGCAACTTGTCCCAGGGGACTCCACACAGCTGCCTTCCATCTCTGATGCTTTCCCACAATACAGCAGGACCCATCAGTAAACAAGGCATATTGCTTTTCACTCTCTGACAGTTCATTATATGGTGGGGCCTCTTCAGCACGCGTCACCTCCTCTTCTGGGTGACATCCCAAATCTTTGCCCTCTGGCCAGTCCATGATGACTTCTAGAATTCCTGGACGACTGGGATTTCCTATTCGAGCTCGTTGTGTAATTAGTGTGGCCCACTTACTCCATGTAGCATCAGTTGCATGATGTGTAGAGGAGACCCTGCCTTTGAACATCCAGCCCAGCACAGGCAACCGGGGTGCCAGGAGGAGCTGCGCTTCAGTTCCAATCACTTCTGAGGCAGCTCGAACCCCTTCATAGGCTGCCAGTTATCTCTTTTTCAGTGGGAGTGTAGCTGGCCCTCGGATCCTTATATCCCCGACTCCAAAAGCCAAGGGTCGACCTCGAGTCTCCCCTGGAGCTTTCTGCCAGAGGCTCCAGGTAGGACCATTCTCCCCAGCTGCGGTATAGAGCACATTTTTCACATCTGGCCCGGCCCGGACTGGTCCAAGGGCTACTGCATGAACTATTTCTCGTTTAATTTGTTCAAAGGCTTGTTGTTGCTCAGGGCCCTATTTGAAATCATTCTTCTTCCGGGTCACGTGGTAGAGAGGGCTTACAATGAGACTGTAATTTGGGATGTGCATTCTCCAGAACCCCACAACACCTATGAAAGCTTGTGTTTCTTTCTTGTTAGTTGGTGGAGACATTGCTGTTATCATGTTGATCACGTCTGTGGGGATCTGGCGGCGTCTATCTTGCCATTTTATTCCCAAAAATTGAATCTCCTGTGCAGGTCCCTTGACCTTATTCCGTTTTATGGCAAAACCGGCCTTCAGCAGGATTTGGATTATTTTCCTCCCTTTCTCAAAAACTTCTTCCGCTGTATCACCCCACACGATGATGTCATCAATGTATTGCAGGTGTTCTGGAGCTTGCCCCTGTTCCAGTGCAGTCTGGATCAATCCATGGCAGATGGTAGGGCTGTGTTTCCACCCCTGGGGCAGTCGGTTCCAAGTGTACTGGATGCCCCTCCAAGTGAAAGCAAACTGTGGCCTGCATTCTGCTGCCAAAGGGATTGAGAAAAATGCATTGGCAATGTCAATTGTGGCATACCACTTGGCTGCCTTTGACTCCAGTTCATACTGAAGTTCTAACATGTCCGGTACGGCAGCACTCAATGGTGGTGTGACTTCGTTCAGGCCACGATAGTCTACTGTTAGTCTCCACTCTCCCTTAGACTTTTGCACTGGCCATATGGGGGCTATTAAAGGGTGAGCGGGTCCTGCTGATCACTCCTTGGCTCTCCAGTCTGCGGATCAGCTTATGGATGGGAATCAAGGAGTCTCGGTTGGTGCGATATTGCCGCCGGTGCACTGTTGTGGTCGCAATTGGCACTTGTTGTTCTTCGACCTTCAGCAACCCCACAACAGAAGGATCCTCTGAGAGACCGGGTAAGATGGACAGCTGCTTAATTTCCTCTGTCTCCAAGGCAGCGATACCAAAAGCCCATCTATACCCTTTTGGGTCTTTGAAATACCCTCTCCTGAGATAGTCTATGCCAAGGATGCATGGAGCCCCTGGACCAGTTACAATGGGGTGCTTTTGCCACTTCCTCCCAGTCAGGCTGATTTCAGCTTCCAGCATAGTTAACGCTTGGGATCCTCCTGTCACTCCAGAAATAGAAATGGGTTTCACCCCTTGATACCTTGATGGCATCAGAGTACACTGTGCACCGGTATCTACTAGAGCCTTATACTTCTGTGGGACTGATGTGCCAGGCCATCTGATCCACACAGTCCAGTAAACCCGATTATCCCTCTCCTCCACCTGGCTGGAGGCAGGGCCCCTCTAATAGTGATCACAAAATTCTCCACTTCTGTCTTGTAGAAAGGGATTAGTATTCCTTATCACATGGAGCTGGAGTAAAATCAGCTCTTTCGCTCCATCTGGGAAACTGCTCGCCAGAGACTGGAGCAGCAGCTTTCCTGGGAGGATCATCCTTGACCATTGTTCTCCTCTTCAGTTCACGCACCCGTTGCTCCAGAGCTGAAGTAGGTTTTCCATCCCACTTTCTCATGTCTTCTCCGTGATCCCGCAGGTAAAACCATAGGGTGGCCCGTGGAGTGTACCTCCTATATTTTCTTTCTCGAGCAGTAGGGCGCCTTCTGTTAATAGCTGAGACATGGGTTGGTACGCGTGGAGAGCTGGATAGATCGGATAAATCGTCTCTCAATTGTTTGAACTCCTGGGACAGTTTTTCCACAGCTGAAATGATGGAAGGGGTGAGATTGTCTTCGAACTCTCAGAGTTGACGAATCAGGAAATCCACTGTTGGTGATACTCCGTCATTCCAGGTCATTGATGCCAATGTGTGGGCATATGATGATGGCGCACTCCGTGCAAGTTTCCGCCACATGGGTCGTGTACATTCGACTTCATCTGTGTCTACGGATGTGTTCCTGGAATCCGGCCTATGATAGATCATCTCTAGAATGGCTGATTCCCTCAGGGACTGGATGCCTTTCTCTATCGTGGTCCAGTTGGCTGAGCGATTCGTAATATCGTCTTTGTAGGGAAACCTTTCCTTCACAGCTGCCAGGAGCCGCCTCCAAAGACTGAGGGCTCGCTTCTCTCTTGCAATCGCTTTGTCAATTCCTCCTTCCTTAGCAAGTGATCCCAGCTGCTTGGCTTCCCTACCTTCTAGTTCATGACCGTCTGCCCCATTGTCCCAGCACCGGAGCAACCAGGTGACAATGTGCTCCCCTGGAAGATGGGTGAAATCTTTTCGCATATTCCGTAGTTCGGTTGAGGTCCGGGGTCGAGAAGTGACCTCTTCTTCCTCTTCCTCTGACCCACGTAGTAGTAACTCTTGTTCAGGTGCTGTTGCATATAGTAATGGCACTGGGTCTTCATCTTTCTTCGCTTCGCGGGTTGCTCTTTGTGCCTTTCGTTTGCTTTTGCTTACAGGGGCAACAGACATTGTCACAAACTGGACATTTGGTTTAGCTGCAGTGTTTGTCACTGTGGTTGGAGTGGCTGCAGTGTCTGCCACTAGGATTGGAGTGGTTGCAATGTCTATTGCTGGGGTTGGTGCAGCTGTTGTTCTTGGGAGTAGACTAACACCAACAGCTGCATTATCTGTTGCTGTCAGGGTTTGAGTAGCTACTGTGCTTGTCACTGGGGTTGGTGTAGCTGCAGTGCTTGGAGTAGCCATATTGTCTGTTGCTGTCGGGGTTTGAATAGCTACTGTGCATGTCACTGGGGTTGGTGTAGCTGTGGTGCTTGGAGTAGCTATATTGTCTGTTGCTGTCGGGGTTTGAGTAGCTACTGTGCTTGTCACTGGGGTTGGTGTGGCTGCGGTGCTTGGAGTAGCCACAATGTCTGTTGCTGTCGGGGTTTGAGTAGCTGTTGTGCTTGTCACTGGGGTTGGTGTAACTGCTGTATTTGAAGTTGGAGTAGTTGCGTTGTCTGTTGTGGTCAGGGTTTGAGTAGCTGTTGTGCTTGTCACTGGGGTTGATGTAGCTGCTGTACTTGGAGTAGCTGCGTTGACTGTTGTGGTCAGGGTCTGAGTAGCTGCTGTGCTTGTAGTTGGCATAGCTGCGTTGTCTGTTGCTTTGCCATCAGATCCAGAGACATTTTTTTCCCTTTGAAGGTGCTGGATAGTGTTGAGCAGGGCTCTGTAGGCATAGGCCAAGCCCCAGCACGTTGCCAAAATTTGTCCCTCTCTGGTATAACCAGGACGACAGCACACCTCGTTTAAGTGTTTTACTAGTTTTTCCGGATGTTGCATTTGTTCAGTGGTGAAGTTCCAAAGCACTGGAGGGGCCCACTGGCCTAGGTACTTGCCCATACTATCCCACACACCCTGCCACTCATAACTGTCCAGCCTCAGGGAAAATCTCCTGGTGGTCCTCCTATATCGTCG
Organism: Strigops habroptila; assembly: GCF_004027225.2. NCBI lineage: Eukaryota > Metazoa > Chordata > Aves > Psittaciformes > Psittacidae > Strigops > Strigops habroptila. The sequence goes on from NC_044301.2 coordinate 8,959,706, forward strand.
TCTAACCCTAGACCAGATTCGAACCTGATACTGCTGAATTTTTGAGATTAAACGAAATAGGATGTTCCTACGATGGGATGGCCGTGGGTAAAACACACTCCGTATGTTTGCCAACATGCTGATCCCCAGCACAATCAGCAGGCAGGTTTCAAGGGTACTCAAAGGCCATCTAAAACCTTCAGAACTCTCAACTGCTGTTGCAAATAGGCTGGTGGGGGAACGGGGGGTGAAAGAGAATGCTTCCTTCGTAAGTTTACCCCCCGAGGAGAAAAAAAAAGATATGCAATTGCTAAAATATTTCATTATATACCTCCCAATGTATAGTGGTGATGGCCACGCTGGAAGCACAAACCAGACCAGTTTCATGATCAATGAGTCTATTGTATTACAAGTCATTACCATGAAGTACAGTGAAACAAGAACCTTAGCCCAGGCCCCCCAGCCGATAAACACTAAAACAGCAAATAGTGGCTGTAAGTAAGGTACAACATGCTGAAACTCTGAGATCAAGCGCAACACGTCTGAGAGCCAAATAATCACCATTGTGATGAGTAGTAACAATGAATGCTTATCACAAATATGATTAAACACACTCTGGTCAGATCTGTCGTTATCTCAACCTTTCGTGCCCCACGTTGGGCGCCAAAAAGAACTGTCGTGGTTTGAGCCCAGCCGGTAACTCAGAACCACACAGCCGCTCGCTCACCCCCCCCCCCCCGCCTTCTTCCTCCCCCCGCTCCCGGAGGGATGGGGAGGAGAATGGGAAGAATGTAACTCCCACGGGTTGAGATAAGAGCAGTCCCGCAACTAAGGTATAACACAGAACCACTACTGCTACCACCAATGATAATAACGATTAGTGAAATAACAAGGGGAGAGGATACAATTGCTCACCACCCGCCGACCGATACCCAGCCTGACCCGAGCAGTGATCTGGGCCTTCCAGGTAACTCCCCCCGGTTTATATACTGGGCATGACGTGCTGTGGTATGGAATACCCCTTTGGCTAGTTTGGGTCAGGTGTCCTGTCTCTGCTTCCTCCCGGCTTCCCCTCCTCCCTGGCAAAGCATGAGACTGAGAAAGTCCTTGGTTGGAATAAACATTACTTAGCAACAACTAAAAACATCGGTGTTATCAGCGCTGAAAGTTAAAAAACACAGCACTGCACCAGCTACTAAGCAGGAGAAAAATGACTGCTATAGCTGAACCCAGGACAGCTTTTCAAGGGATTTTGAGCTTTATTATCAATGTAACCAAATAAGCTGTTTACTTTGCATATTGTGCTTTGGTAAACCCTCTGTAGTGATTCTGTGAAGTAAGAGTGTGATTTTTAGATAGCTGGTGATGAGTGTGTATTATACACATATACTCACAAACTACTGCTCTACCAATTCCAGTTAATCTAAAGAATTTTTAAGTCTTGAAGATTGTACTACCTCCTGGATCAGACATCTGAGGCTCCTGGGTATAATTTGGGAATAACTACATAATTTTTTCCCCTTTTTCCAGAACCGAGCTGTACTTCATATTGCTCTGAGAAATCGTTCCAATGTGCCAATACTTGTAGATGGGAAGGATGTTGTTCCAGAAGTAAACAAAGTGTTGGACAAAATGAAACACTTCTGCCAGGTATAAAGTACTGCTATAGTTTGCCTTTTTTTTTTTTTTTTTTTATTTTAAAATGTTCTATACCCAGCCAGGTTCTTATGTGTATTGTGAAGCACTGATTGTGGGCTGGTTCACATGAATTATTGTGCTCTTGTTCGAGGTTAATAATAGTTCTGGCTCAAGCATGTAATTGGAGCTGGTTTTAGTATGATTTACTCCTTTAATTGTTCCAACTTGGGGGATGTGTGTTGTGTGGTGGTTTGGGGTTTGTTTTTTTTTGTTTGGGCGTGTGTTTTGGGTGTGTTGTTTTTGCATGTTTTTTTGTGGTGTGTGTGTTGTTTTGTGTGGTGTTTTTTTTTTTTTTTTTGCTGTTCGGATGTTTGTTTTTGTTTGTTTTTTTTGTTTTAATGGGTTCTCTAGATCTTGTGCTTTTCACAGTAAACTTGCACTTCAGAAGTTTTGTAAAGCATTAAGTACCATTCAAATATTGCCTTATTTCTTGCTAATTTTTCAATTACTTGCCTCTATCAAGTAGAAACTGCCTCTAATTTTTGCAGAATTGGGAGAGAGGTAGGAGATTCCCCTCTCAATTGCAATTTGATTACACTCAAATAGCTTCTTAGACTGGTTTTATGTGAGATCCCTTTATGATTCTATTCTTTTTGCAGCTTTAGTGGCATGAAATTTTTGTTGTTCCCTAGTTAAATACAGCAGTTGAGCATTATCCTCAAATATTAATTTTTTTTGATTCTGTATATCTTTAAAATGTAGGTGTATTGTCAGATCAATTGAGGAAATGCTCTGAAGAACTTAGTACTGTAACAAAGTCAAATTTGTGTGATAAAACTAATCAGTAAAAGTTCACCAAATAGTGTATTTTAAACATGGCTCTGAGGAATTAAGTTGATTGAGTCTTATCCAGGTGGTAGTGGCCTATATTGCTGCCAACTCATGTTTGTTAACCTATACAAAATGAGCCTGGACTATGTCCAGTTCCTAATGGATAAATGCCAAAACCACAGTAACTGATGTTAATTGGTCTGAACTTGGTAGTTTCTTCAGATAATGCAAGAACTGAATTGGCCACAAATTCAATGGTGTGTTTTCCACTGTAGAGCTTTTAACTGATTAAGATTTTTTGGTAGTGCAAACCAAGTTTTCACTGGTGCCACCCTCCTTTATTGCTAGGTAGTTTCAATCATCAGCCTGTGAATATCACTTCCCATGCAGATGTATCTTCTCTGCAAAATAAGTCATGTTAAGCAGTTTGCTTGGAAAGATTAACAAAGATGCTTAAGCAGGTGGTATTTTAAAATGTCTACAGGTTACAGAAATGGTATATACTAAGAGTGGATTTTCTGTAAGATTTAACTTAAACATCTGTGGAGGAGAGCAGCATCAGTGTAACCAGGTGATTTGAAGAAGAATCAATTTAGAAATGGGGAATGTATGTGAAACGTGCATGATACTAGAAAGATTAATTTTGATTGATTGAACAAATTTAATGCATAGGGTGGTACCTGATGGGCAAAATCCAATGCAGTGTTTTTATATTACTTAATGACTGTAATTTTGTTTGTTAAAACTCTCAGTAACTGTTAAAATGACAAGAATAGAGCAGAAACCTGTCCAGAAATAAATCTTAATGCAAGCATACATGCACTAGAAAAGCTTTTTGAATGTTTGGTTTGCTAAGAAATCTCTATCTGTATGGCTTTATTCATATTTTAATGTCTTCCAGTTTAGTTAGCAAAGTTGTTTCTAATTAAAGACACTTAACCCCTTCAGGTTCTGATATTTGTTGCAAATAGCTCAATGCCCAATACTTTTTTCATTTTTTAGCTTAATTTCTCTTGCCTTTGCTAACACTGTTGTGAATGCTATAGCAGTCCACACAGGAGAGTTTGATACTGCAGTATTTTTAAATATGTGCATTAGACTTCTAACCCTTAATAAAGGATTATCTTGGATATAACTAAATGTTGAGCTAAGAAGGTAGCTTTGTGTGTAGGGCTTTAAAGTCTAGAAGCTTGAAAGGTCTCTTCAGAGACTTTCTATAACAGTACCTGAAAACACAGCATTTCCAGTGTTAGAATCACTAACTTTAGTGTAAGTATAAAATAGTCATGGCAATATTTTTTTTTATTTTTTTTTTTTTCTCGCAGCGGGTCCGTAGTGGCGAATGGAAAGGCTACACTGGAAAGGCAATCACTGATGTGGTCAATATTGGGATTGGTGGCTCTGACTTGGTAAGCTGACTTCTATGCATCTTCCACATCTTTTTGTGTGTGTATATGCTTGCAATGAAGATAAAATTTTGTTGCTTCTATCCAGGGCCCTCTGATGGTAACTGAAGCTCTGAAACCATATTCCAAGGGAGGTCCTCATGTTTGGTTTGTATCCAACATTGATGGTACTCATATAGCCAAAACCCTGGCTGAGCTTAAACCAGATGCCACGCTCTTCATCATTGCATCAAAGGTATGTCTATTACAAGCACTGGAGTGTGACTTTAACTGTAAAGGATTCAGTCAGAATAAAGATCTGTCCACAGGAAGATCTAGATCAGGGACTACTTCTAAACAGTCCTGTTGTGATTAATCTTAAACTTGCAGTGCAAGCTTGTGTTGCTACTGAAATACTTGGGGATCCAGAAGTCGAGTGCTGAAAATTACTTAACCTAAACCAGAGACCTATGAGTAGCTTCATGTTGTTGATAAACTTGTGTTTCTCAGTCAACACAAGTTTTAAGCTTTATTTACAAAATTTTATTTTACTGGGTGGAGTGTCAGATCCTATGTAGGCATTAAGTTTTTGATCTTACTGCCTTATTCCTTACTCTTATTTAAGATTACTTTTGGTCCTTTAAAAGTACACTGTTAACAGTGTTCTGGTTCTGCATTAATTGCATGCAGTTTGGGAATCTTCATTCTGTTTTAGGGTAGTAACGATGTCTTCACCTAAATAACTTAAATGAGTTCCTTGAGTACTATAAATACTAAGCTTCCTTAAAGTGGTGAAGATGGCCACTTATTTCTGAATACAGACTTAATAGCTGCCTTTAAGACTTGTCTTGCTTTAACTATATTCTGTAAACACAACTGCTCTGCCATCTTTCTTTGAGGAATGCTTCTGTCAGCAGAGGAAACTGATGAAGACTTCATAGTTATGTAATTTGGGTTGCTTTCATTTGTAAAGCACAGTAGAACCTCCCCCCCTGCTGCTGAAGGCAATCTGCAACAAATGAATGTGTGTGTGATGTTGGCCATGCTCTATGGTGGTGCTTGTTATCTTTGCAATACTGCAGCCAAGCAACAACTTATGGAATAATAAACTTCACGAACTAATACAAATGGTCACTGCCAAATTGAAAGAGTAACACTTCCATTTTTGTTTGCCAGACTGTAGTTAGATAATTAGATATATTTGGAAGAGGATGAATGGCACTCCTGTTTTCCATAGCAGGTTTGTGTTTCAAAATGAAATACTTAAGATGGATGAGAGAAGGTTCAATTTAGTGTTCACACTTAAAGCTAAATTTTGATGGGTGAGTAAATTGGAATGGTTGTAGATATTTGTGAAACTGCATGATTGAACTGTGCACACTTCATGAAGCAGGAAAATGATTTTCCTCTAATCAGTAAAACAAAATTATGGCAAGAGTTTTAGAAGAAATGAGTGTTCCTACATGAAAAAGTAGGAATTGAACAAGATGACAAGCTAGGTTATCATGTTTTGATGCTCAATTAGTTCCTTTTTAGTTGAATGGTAAAACTTTACATTTAGTGAAAGACTAGATAGAGTAGGAAACAGTCTCAAGGTTTTGCATTAAAGTTTGGGAGAGGGAAGATAGGAAATAGGGAATAACTATTCCAATTCCAGATATATGCTAGATTAAAACTAGATAGGCAAGTCTCACAGCACTAATCTGTTGGGTTGATAGACTTGCCTCATTTTTTATTTTTTTTTCTTAAATCTGGTAGCAGCTGTCTATTATGAATAACTACAGTTGCTCTACTGATTATTCTGGGACATAAGATGTTTTAGCATCCTGAACTGTTTTCAATTTTGAGTGCAGTTTTACATACTTCCTTGTTTTCTGATGTGCAGACTTTTACCACCCAAGAAACTATCACCAATGCAGAGACAGCCAAAGAGTGGTTCTTGCATGCTGCTAATGATGTAAGTCTAACATGTTTAAGTTGTGTTATGGAGTGCAACAGCCTTTTTCTTGTGCAGTTTCTCCCTGGTCATTCTGTGTGCTTTGGAGCAGAGCCAATAGCTGCCCAGACATAAGTTTTATAGCTCAGCAAATGCTGTATGTATAACAGGCTGTTATGTCTGACCAAAGTGAAGCCATTAGTTTTTCATTATAAATGGCTGTCATGCGTTGTTCCCCCAAATCCTGCCTGTTAAGTAATAGTGTTGTATTAGCCTTAGAGCTGGCTAATAATTTAGTGGAACCACTGATATAAAAAACCAAGAATATGGTGTTTATGTGGCATTACCTTCCAATTGGCAAGTATTTTAAAAAGTAGAAATGAAGTTATGGTTGAAGTGGTATACTGACACTTCCATGGCAGATGGCTGTGCTATGAATAGAAACCCTGTATTTGGTTCATTCTCTCATTTTTAACCTTTAAGAGGAATAAAAGGCAGATACTGACTGCTCAGGTTATTAAGATGGTCTTTAACATGTTCTAGTCAGGGTAGCTGTACTTAGTTTGAAAGCTGGACTTTGAAATTCCTTATTACACTACTATTGCAGACACCTCATCTTTGTCCACCAGAACACTTACTGAAAGACCAAAGCCTAAATCCAGAGCTTGGGATTTATCAGTAATACCAGTTGTCTTGATCTTTTGACCCTAGCTGGAAGGGTAGTGCATGTAAAACAAACTCCATCTGCTCCAAAGTGGTAGCAGTGATGTTCCAAACCAATAATGTACTCTTAAGGAAATGGTGTTCTGCTCTAAGCAGTGACTGCTTCCAGAGGGCTTCATCAGAATGTCATCTTCAGGCAGATAGGCTGCTAAATTCCACGTTGAATGTGAATAAGATAATTTCAAGTTGATAATGCAAAACTAACTTTTGATAGTCAACAGTATTTTGTTTAAATGGTAACAGATCAGCTTTATGAACAGAACTCAATAATTGGCATTCTAGATCTAACACTGTTTACTTTTATTAAGCCTTCAGCTGTGGCCAAGCATTTTGTTGCCTTGTCTACCAATGCTGTAAGTATAACAAATCTATTTTATTTTTTCTATGTACCTTTAGGATGGCCTCATTTTAAAATCCAGTAAGGAAGCCTAGCTTTTAAGATACTATTACTTGAATACCAATAGTTAATCTTCTTGAAAAGAAGCATGATTATTTTTTTTTCCTTTCTCTACTGAAAGAAATGAACCACTTCTAGGGTAATGAACTGTATCAGGATTGGACCTTCACTGTAGATTTGTGTTTTTTCTGCTAGAGCTTTAAATCTGAAGGCAAATTTCTTATACTTGAAATGACTGTCCTGTTATTAATGTTACCTGTAACTGCTTAAGTATGTGTGAACAGTTATGTAAATATTACTCTCCTAGACTCATCAAGTACTGAAGTGATGCAGGTAGTTTGTGTGAACAATTTGTAGCATATGATGAGCATAATGTACCCTGATGTGCTGTTTCATGCAAAAGGATGAAGTAAAACACTAACAGCAATTAGACTGTGCAATAACTGAAAGGCTGTCAGGTACTGTGGTGTAAAGTTCTTCCATTCTGGTTCTGTTAAATGTAAACTGATATCAGTTCAACTCCTAACTATTGCCACTTTCATTGGAAACTGAGTGTATGTCACTGTATTTGAGATTGCTGAATAGTGATAGTGATCTCTGAAATGAAGGTATACTTTCTTATGGATGCTATGTATTTTTCAAATTTGATGTAATTGGAGAATTGTGTATTTAATAGGTATCCAACTTGTGTGTTTTATTTGCTAGTCAAAGCTTTTAAAGATTGCTGGTTTTACTTATGGTGTTCTTATACTTTATGTGGTTTGTTTGTGTGTGGTGTGTGTGGGGTTTTTTTGTGCATGTGTGTTTTTTGTTGTGTGGGGTTTTTTTTTTTGTTTTTTGTTTTTTATATATATGTATATATTTTATTCTAGCCTAAAGTTAAAGACTTTGGAATTGACCCAGAGAACATGTTTGAGTTTTGGGATGTAAGTAAATGTCTAATGTGTGGTAGATGTTAACTGTTAGAATAATCTAACTTGCTTTAGAAAATACTAACTAGATGTCAGGAAACTACCAAAACTACTGAAATTATAGTAGTTGTACTCTGTACTGAAACATCTGAAAACATTCTCATGAAATTGAGAACGTGTTAGCAAGTGAAATGCTCTTGTCTCTTGGCCATTCCATTACAATCCTGCAGTCAAAGGCCTGAAGAGGACTCTTCTGTATTCTTGGCTGTCTAATCAGCTGTTGGGTAACAGGAGATAAGTCTTAGCTTATTCCTCTGTAAGTAGTTACTATAAGCTGTGACTTTTGACTGGGGGTCTACTGTGTATAATCTAGGCTTGTAAAGGTCAAATGTCAGAAATGGGAGAGAATTTGATATTTTGTAGCAGTTGCATATTTTAAGTATATTGCCTTTGTCTTGGTCCTTATACTTAATTAGAAACAGCTTGGTTTATGCCTCATTGACTATGTGCCTGACAAACTAGATTTCTGAAGCTGCTGTTTAGAAATGTATGTAAAGACTTACCCTTCCCTAGATAGTGTCATAATCTTGCTGAAGCAGACTTTACCTATAGAGGAGTGACATTAGAAAAGCAGTTAATACAAGGTGCAATTTTAGTATTAGGAAGTGAATTGGAATCATCAAGTGATCTTCAATAGATGTGACATAAATTGGATGAGTAGGATAACTTTAAAATGTCAAAAAAATGCATACTTAAGGATTCATTAGGGAGCTACTGTAAGGTGCAGGTTCCCTTGACCATATCATATAATATGCAGTGAATTATCACCAGAAAGAATACTGGTTTTGCTGAAAATAGTCTAAGTACATGCTGATATTTCCTTATAGCTTGAATAAGTTTAGATTTAAAAGCCTTGCACTTCTGTCTAAACTAGTCTCTTGTTTTCAGTGGGTTGGTGGCCGCTACTCTCTGTGGTCTGCCATTGGTCTCTCCATTGCCCTGCATATTGGTAGGTATTCTTATGATGCCTGTTTGCTTCAGGAATATAACTATGGAATGCATTAATGATAGTGTATTGTGGGATCAGATTTGGGGGGGAAATATTTTAACCAACCTACTGAGTGGTTGGCTGTGCTAAAAAAATCTAATGCAATGGTAGTGTTGAGGTTTTTAGTACTGTAAATGCAGGTTTGGAGATTACCCATACTTAAGTAGAAATAGTCAAATTGCATCTCAAGTCACTTGCATAGCCAAAAGTGCCTGTTACATAAAGCTATGTCAGTGTTGAAAATTGGACCTTGCAACTGATGTTCCTGAACTATTTGAGTGGCTTCTGTGAGTATATACATGCTAAACATCAAAACCCTATGTCTCCAGTTCTGCATGTGAGCTCCGTTTAGTGTTGTTAATGGTCTCCTTCTCCCATTACTACTTTTTGTCCCCAGTACTTGTTCTTCTAGGCTATAGGGCCTGATGATACAGGAATGCTGCTTCTATCTGCAGTTGACTTGTGGAGCAAACAGACTCTTGAAGCAAATTCCCACCTACTTGTATTGTAGCATGGGCATTTCTGATGCAGATCTCAAATACAGGTGGAGAGTACAGTTAATGTGAAAGAGCTCAAAGAACTGCTGTTTCCTGGTAAGCAGGCTGTTCAGCAGCCTTGCATTCGTTCCCTCATGGCTTTTTTCAGATATTTAAAGTCTGAAGCCATAATGCCATTTTTCTGAATAAAAGCTAGAATTCTCTTAAACTTGGGTTAGAAGAAAAGCATTGGTGGTTTTGGAATTGTATGAATAGGAGTTGCCATGTGTAGGAAAACCTATGTGAATAGCAAAATAAACTTCATTCAGGCACTTGCTGTTTTGTCTGTAATAAACTGTCCATCTCTGCTGTCAGACAGATCTGGTGCTGACTGCTGACTATCAGCACTTCTTGCTCTTAAATCCTTCACCTCCTGAAGCTGTCTTCTGACCATGGGTAGAGCTGCTGCTCCAATTGCAAAACACTTGATCTCCATTTTTCCATATAAAAATCAGGATACCTGGCTTTGCAGGATGGGATGGTGTTAAACTACTCATTAGTGAAAATGAGTAGTGATTAAAATACACTAATTATGAAGGGGAACCTTTTTTGAGAAAACCATACTACAGTTGTTTCTCCTCAGACCAACACAAATGCCTGCTATACTAGCCTTGCCCTGGTGTGTGTGTGCGTGTGTGTGCAGTTTTTTGGTTGTGGTTTTTTTTTTTTTTTTTTTTCTTTTGGGGAGGATGGGTGTATTCCTCACTGTGGCTGTGAACAAGTGTTCAAACTTGCTGAAAACTGTGTAGCCTTTAATCCAGAGACTGGTTTTAATGCCTCTGTTTTCCTTCTAGTTGCTTATTCTGCCAGAATGGGTATTTTAGGCAAAGGTTTTTGAAGTATGCTTCATGAAGTTGGACTCGCTCTAAAGTCCAAGCCTCAATCATAACTGCATATGGAATTATGGGATGCAAATTTTGGGAGAAGTCAAAGTGCAACTTTAAACTCCATTAGTAGTTGGGAGCCTTGCTGCATACAAGGAATCTTAACTGTTTTACAGTTGTCTCTACAAGGAAAATAAAGTTTGAGTTGTAATAAATTCAAACTGACTTTTTCCATTTAGGTTTTGACAATTTTGAGAGCCTGCTTGCAGGAGCCCACTGGATGGTGAGTAATGGGATGCCTATTTTGGATGTTCCTCTTAAGAGCTGTTAGTAAGATAACTTGAAGGCAGGTTGGTTTCTGAAGTTCAGCTTCTTATGTTCTCTCAATGCTTCTAAAACAACTGCGCTTGGGAAGCTCTCTGGATCAAAACAACAATAAAAACAATTTAAGAGTTGGGAGGAATGACAATTGCTTTATCAAAAGTGTTTTCCTTTGTGTCACATAGGATAATCACTTCCGCACTGCCCCGCTGGAGAAGAATATGCCTGTTCTGTTGGCCATGCTGGGGGTCTGGTATATAAACTGCTATGGATGTGAAACCCATGCTCTTCTGCCCTATGACCAATACATGCACCGCTTTGCTGCCTACTTCCAGCAGGTAAGGCTCAGACAGTAAAGGTTTCAAAAAGCAAGTATGTAGATATACTTCCATCCTGGTTCTAGAACCTGAATGCATATTTCTAGGTTAAAATTGTGGTTACTTATGTTATCAAGGGCCTAAAGAGACTGGTGCCATGATGGATATCAGCTTATTTGCTCAGTTAACTTAGATTTCCCCCCCTCAGACCTACATTATCTCAATGTCCATAAATTAAACAGCTGTATCCCTGATTTTATGAAGCCTCTATAAATAGGCAATACTCATGATAGCTGAATTATGTATGGAAACTTGTACTGATGCTGTGTGGTTCTGCAAGAACAATGATATAGCCCTTCTTTCTTTTTAGGGTGATATGGAATCTAATGGCAAATACATTACCAAGAAAGGCTCTCGAGTGGACTACAATACTGGCCCTATTGTGTGGGGAGAGCCTGGCACCAATGGGCAGCATGCTTTTTACCAGCTCATTCATCAAGGTAAAATGAAACTATTCAATACCTTAGTTTGGGATTCAGTTCTGAATGGCTACGAAGCTTACAAGAGTGTCTGCAGATTTGATGCTGGTTTAAAGGTTGGACTCTTATCTTACCTAGCATCACATTGCTATGGTGCTATTAATTAGTGGCTTTTGAAGGTTACAAGATGCAGGTTTTAACCCTACAATAAGGAGGGTCAACTAAAGCTGAAACTACTGAGCTGTATTGTCACTTCCCCTGCAGTTAATAAAAAACTTTTTAAAAAAGCTTTTTAAGTGGCTGAGTCTTCCAGTAGCTTTGAGAGTTGAAGTTTTTTCTAAGACTTTTCTGTTGCAGGGTTATTAGTGTGCCTTTTCTTACAGGAACTCGCATGATTCCTTGTGACTTTCTGATCCCAGTCCAGACCCAGCATCCAGTCAGAAATGGCTTGCATCACAAGGTAATAAGTTCTTTGTCAGGGCACAGTCTTTACTGTGGCTGAAGGTGTTGATGCTTACTCAGTATTGTAGTGCACAAGATTTCTAAATGCCTCTTTGAAACTCTACACATGCTCTGTGAACATTCACAATAGGGTTGAAAACATCTAAATCATAATTACAACTATATTACACACATTACATAAAATATGTATTTTTTGTTCTTGAAACTGCAGCCACAGTTCTTGAGGCAGATCAATGATGTGGCCTATTGGCTTATGGAGGCTGGAGAGTTGACCAATTAAGTATTTGGAGAGAACTCCTTGTAGGAATTGTAAGGAATGGAATTCTTGCAGAGTAGAAGTAAATTCTCACAGATGCTGCTGCATCAGCTCTGAGGAAGTTGTTTGGTGGTGGTTTTTTTTTTTTTTGTTGTTGTTGGGTTGTTTTTGTGGCTTTTTTTTTTTTTTCTCAAGTCTTGCTCTAGGACAAAATTTAGTGAGTATACTAGCATGGCTAGGGCAAAAGCCTTCTACACAAATATTTTAACAAGCCCAATTTTAGTGTATCATCCAACTGAAGATTTGCAGTGAACTGCTTAACAATTTCAAGTTTTGTAGGTGGAAACATGTCCAGGTCTAATACTTGAAACATGCTTTTTCTGAAGCATGCACTTTCACTAAATTTTAATATTTATTTCAGATTTCAAGTTCTATTAAAATGTGTAATAGTAACTTTTTATCAAGTAATACCAAGTCCAGGCAAAAGTTTAAGAAGAACATGGCTTTGCAAAAGAAAGGGAGAAAAGGTTTCATTCAACTGTAGATATATAATAAGAGTTTATTCTCAATGTAATGGGTAGGACAAAAGTACACATGAATTTGCAAGCTAACATTAGGCAAGGAATAGGAGACTAAAAACTTGTATTGGTAGGGATTGGTATGCTGTGTGTTTTTGCTTGTGGTTTTTGTGGGGGGTGTGTGTGTGTTGGTTTTGTGGTGTGTTGTTTGTTTTTTGTGTGTGGGTTTTGTGGTGTGTTGTTTGTTTTTTGTGTGTGGTTTTTGTGTGTGTGTGTGTTTGGTTTTTTTTTTTCCCTTCATATAGAGTAAGTGTGTCTTAGTTGGTTGCATATCATAGAATCCCAGCTTGGAAGGGACCTCAAGAATAATCTGGTCCAACCTTTCTTGATAAAGCATGATCTAGACTAGATGACCCAGTGCCCTGTCCAGTTGAATCTACAGCTATGATATAGCATGGGACAAAGTATAGAATATACTGAATGAAAAGGTGTGTGAAATCCTGGCTCCTTTCTTCTCACTGGGAGGCTTGTTGTCAGTTTCAGCAGGGGCAGGACTCTGAAACACTCCTGGTTGTCTATGGATACATGTACTATTAAGAGAGTGATCAAGTCTCCTGGCACTCTGAGGTAAAAAGCAATAGCAGGCATTATGCAGCTACAATTACTATGCATCTTGCTGCCATAGTGTTAAAAACCAAGTGTTGTAACTATAGTCTAGGTTCAAGTGCTAGGTATCATGTTCCAGCTAAGGAAATGGTAGCTTGAGTTAATGGTTTTTATTTCTACCTGCTAGATCCTTTTAGCCAACTTCCTTGCTCAGACTGAGGCCCTGATGAAAGGAAAGACTGCTGATGAAGCTCGTAAGGAACTTCAAGCAGCAGGACTGAGTGGAGATGTTCTGGAGAAGCTCCTTCCCCATAAGGTAACCAGGCTTTGGCACTTAGCTTTCCTCTGGCTAGATACTGTGGTGGTCTGCTGCTTGCTGGAGTTTGCTAATGGGGCAGTAGCCTCTGATGGCTGTCAAGTGCTACTGTCTTGACAGCTGTGAAGTTTGTTACAGGTTCTACCTTGTCAGGTCTTGCAGAGCAGTCTGAATAGTATTCTTGCTAAAGCATGATTATCTGGAAGCCTTTTGAGATACTTTGGAAAAGATGAGGTATCTTATCACTGGCCCTAGGATAATGACTTGTATTTTACTTCCTGTAGACCATAGTAGCCAGTAATAGTGCTTGGAGATAACATTTTGGCATTGTGCTTGTAATAAAACATGAAAATGATACAATTTTATGGTTGAAGCTGTTAGCCTTTAAAGCTTTCAGGATTTGGTTTTGCTGCTAATACAGCTAGTACCATGTGGGCTGTAAGGAAAATACAAAGTTCAAGTTTCCAATCTAAGTTCTAGAACATACTAGATAAAAATGTAACTCTCATTTTTGAAAGGTCTTTGAGGGAAATCGACCAACCAACTCCATCATATTTACAAAACTCAACCCATTCACTCTAGGAGCCATCATAGGTGAGTAAATAGATCTCTCATCTGTGAATGCTTATTGAGACTTTGATAGTTAATTGATGAATCTCTTTCTGATTATAGCCATGTATGAGCACAAGATATTTGTTCAAGGAATTGTCTGGGATATTAACAGTTATGATCAGTGGGGGTAAGTATCCTTGATATGTTTCTTGTATACTTAGACTGTGGTATTCCTTAATCTGTCAAGACTTAGAGAAAAGACAATTACAAGTTATACTTGGAGCAAAGGCTTATAAGTTTTAAATAGATTTGCAGTCACCGTGTATCCTTGTTCAGCCATGCATAATCACTTTGTAGATATGACTCTAGCTAAGGACCTTTGCATTCATAGTATTTTTAATCAAATGAAGAAAAGGGACAGTAATGAGTAAATAGCAAGTGGAACACATTCTCAGAGTTAGAAAGGGAAAATAATTTCTTTTATAGAATGGGGAAAATTACTTCTAGAAACACTTAGTAGGCAGTTTGAATGGCATCTGTTAAGCAAAAGGCTGACTGCCTCTTTTCCTATACTGGAGATACAAGACTGTTCTTGGCAGATATCTTCATATACAGGAGCCCTAGGTCTAATGCAGACTGTACCTGTGACCAAGGTTCATGGTAGAGTCCCATGTGGAGAGCAGCAGCTTTATGAGGAGCTTGTCACTCCTAAAAATAGAAGACTAACCAGGTTAAAACCAATCTGTAGCAACATTAACTGTACAGCATACTGCATGAAGACTTGTGCAGGAGAAAGAGGGATTGGGAAATTAGTAAGATTTTTTTTTTTCAGGTGGAACCTGCTTTTATGTTGTAAGGGGTTATTTTGAAGAGCAAGTTTGCTCTACAGGCCTAGCATAGCAGTTGACACTAAGCTGTCTTAAAGGCTGAAGGATTGCTTTCTGTATGTTTCTAGAGCTATACTACCACAGCAAATTCTTTAAAACATTGCAGTAGAAACTAAATAGACTGTCTAATAAAAGATGTCTATAGACAGCTATAGCTGATGCTATAAACTGACATCAGGAGTGGGATAAGAATAAGTAGTTTTTACTGTAGCACATGAAAATCTAGAATGGCATCCAAAACTATGGAATGTGGGGATGCTGTAAAACCAGCGTAGTTTCTTGTAGCTGTTGGAATATCCTAGGTCCTTAGCCTGTGTGGCTGTAAGTGTTGGACAGCATGCTGTAGTGTTGGGGAAGGCTTCCAGGCCTGCAACTTGGCTGTTGTTTATTGTTCTGGTGCTGCAAATCAGTGTTCTGAGTGATGACAGGTTCAACAGTGAACAATAGGAAGCTGAATGCATTCTGCATTGGGGCAGGCTGCATAACAAATACTGAAGGGGAAACGACTCTGCTTAACTCTTACAAGAAAACTTTCTCTTCAGGCATCCTGTAATTTGAGAGCTGTCTGTTCAGTTAAGCAGCTGTGAGAACTCCAGTTCATGAATGGCACACAGTTAAATAATAACTTTGTTAGTGTTGTGGTTTAAGCCCAGCTGGTAACTCAGAACTATGCAGCTGCTTGCTCACTCCCCCCCCTTCCCCCCTGCTCCAGGTGGGATGGAGAGGAGAATTGAAAGAATGCAAACCCCACAAGTTAAGAACAGTCCAATAACTAAAGTATAATACAAAACTACTACTGATAACAAGGGGAGAGAACATAAAACTAAAAAGGGAAAGGGGGGGGACACACACATGGATGACAAACACAAGTGATGCACAATGCAATTGCTCACTACCTGCTGACCAATGCCCAGCCTGACCTGAGCAGCAATCTGGCCCTTCTGGGTAGCTCCCCCAGTTTATATACTTGGGCATTATGTGCTGTGGTATGGAATATCCATTTGGTTAGTTTGGGTCAGGTGTCCTGTCTCTGCTTCCTCCTGGCTTCCCATGCCCCTCCTCACTGGCAGAGCATGAGAGACTGAAGAGTCCTTGATTGGGGTAAGCAATACTTAACACACCAATGTTTTAGTTGTTGCTATCAGCATTGTTCTCAGACTAAAGCTGAAACACAGCCCTGTACCAGCTACTAGGAAGGAAAAAACTTGCAGCTGAACCCAGGACAGTCAGTTATTTACTTTTTTTTTTGGGGGGGGGGGACGACACACACATGACACATTCATCATAGTGTTCATTGTCAAGTTACTTTCTCCTGGCACCTCTTTTCATTGTCAATGGCTTATGGTAAATACTGTAGGCTGTTAGCACTAATGTTGTTCTTTCTTCTCCTGCTTTTATAAATGCAGAGTTGAGCTTGGAAAACAACTTGCCAAGAAAATTGAACCTGAACTGGAGTCAGATGCTCCAGTGACATCTCATGATAGCTCAACAAATGGGCTCATCAGTTTCATCAAAAAACACAGAGCCTGAAATGAAAGATCTGGAGGAGATGGACAATCTAGCCACTGAACCCAATCTGTTTAGTTGTGCTGCTTTAGTCACTTCTAACAAAACTAGCACTTTACAGATGTAGTGTCACTTGTTGCAATTAATCTTGTCTCAAGTATTACATATGAGAACTAGTTTTGTGAAACCTGGAGATTGTGTAGTTGCTTCCACTTTTTGTGGCTGTTAATCTGTAAAGTGCAGCTGGTATGTTCCTCAGTTATCCCTCACTTCCTTAAAGATGACCACATACTGATAATGGAAAATAAAAGGTATGATGGATGAGTAAAACTTCTTCACTCTGTATTTTTAAAGTGCAGAGCTAGTAACATTTGCCTTGCTGACTATGTAAGTAACTCCTGTCTTTTTAACCCCCTGGCCCTTGGCAAGGATGCTATGCCCCATTCTAACCCATCAGGTGTTCTTTCTATCACCCTTTATGTCAAAACCTAAAGCAGGAGGGCAACACATATGCTGTGCTGCTTCTAATGCAGCAGTTATCTTGCAGTGGCAGTTTTGGACCCAGTTGTCAGGGTTGTGTGGGTGATTGTGTGTGGGGTGTGTGTGTGTGTCTGCTTGCTTCCCCCCCCCCCCCCCCCCCCCCCCCCAAAGAAAAAAAAGTTTGTTTTTTGGAAGCATTTCACCCTTGCCCAAAGCAAAAGGGGCTCTGATGCATTTGCTCTCTCAGGTACCAATGATGTTCAGCAGTATGCTGTTGGCACTTGGCCAGTGCAGTCCTGCAGACTGACCACTGTGCATGCACTGGGCACTGCCCCCTGCCTTCCCACTGAACCCTGGTCAGGTAATGGCTGTGCAGGCTGGTAGGGGGAGGCCTCAGCTGTGGTCTGTTTCAGGTGCCTTCAAGCTTGGTTTTCACAGGATCTCCCATGCTTCAGTGAGGCCTGACACATGTATGTGTGAGAGCTCTCAGGGCTGGCCCTTAGGTGTGGGCATTATTTTCTAATTAATTGAGACATTTCCAGGATAAGCAAAGTACCACTTATCAGCAACTTGCTGGTTCATCTACCTCAGTGCTAAAACTATGACCTTAGAGTTTAGAGTGTGAAAATGGCTGCTCTGTGGCATAATGCCTCACAGTTCTAGTCAAACACACTGTCTGTAAAGATGCTTTAACAGAAGGTTCTTCCCTGCAGCAGTTGAGGGCAGGACTGAGGAGATCACAAAGTGTAGAGGAATGGACTGCAGCTATGTTTGGGGGATGAGATGGTATAAAACCCATGTATAGCTCAGGCAGCCATGTGCTCTAGTGAATCAGTTTAAATCATAGACTGGTTTGGCTTTAAAGGGACCTTAAAGCTCATCTAGTTCCAACCCCCTGCCACAGGCAGGGACACCTTCCACTAGACCAGGTTGCTCAAAGCCCCATCCAACCTGGCCTTGAACACTGCCAGGGGTGGGGCAGCCACAGCTTCAATCCTTCTGTATAATATCAAGCCTGCTCATCCCTGCAAGAACAAAACAGATTTCTTGATAAATAGTGCTCTAGTTAGTGAGAAGGTTTGAGTCAGTTCTAGTTGGAGAAAGCACAATGGCCATGGCTGAGCTCCCTGATGAAACTGTACTCTTATGCTACAAGAGAGGATGAAAGGTAGTAGTGTGCCTAAAGTAAGCAGAAACTTGTCAGACCCATGAGCTGGAACAAGTTCCCTGATCCTCAGCCCAGTGTGTTAGCCACAAGACATATGTTCCCTTTGAAGGCCTCTCAGGAAGGAGTGTGGGGATCTGTCAGTCAATGTAAGTAGTTAAGTTGATCTATGTATATAAAATGCCATCTTTACACTTGCAATGCTGATTTGTCAATATAATAATAATTTTTCAAAGTCAGAATTCATCTATGAATATATTTTTAAATCTCTTGAGGAGGTAACTACTGTATTCAAGGGGAAATTCTAATTTTTTAAAAGTATGATAAATTCATACTGTATTTCCACTGGACATCTACTTACCATAGACTGTGGGGGTATGAGATTAAGGGAGGAATATGCATTGTAATTGATCTAAAAAATCAGTTATGATTGCAGTGAATATGTTTTCTGGTTCTTTTGTTCAAAGATGATTTGGCAGGAATAATCTATAAGTGATCCCCTTTGGTCCAATTCACAGTGATCTGATCTGCTGGGGTGGTTCTAATTTCCAGGCTATCCAGCACCACATGCGGAGTTCCTGCAGGCTCAATGATGGTAATGTGTTGTGGGGTGTGGGGTTTTTTTTTTTTTGGTTTGTTTTTGTTTGTTTGTTTGCTTGCTTGTTTGTTGTTGTGTGTGTTTTGTTTTTTTTTTTTTGTTAGACTGCTTGAAGGAGGGTAAGATGAGTACAATTTCTTAAGCTACACCAAGAGCTTCAATTGAACCTGTTGCTGTTCTGAAGGAGTAAAAAGCATTTATGGATCTGCAGTGTTAGTCTGCATAGATCAGTCAAGTAAAAAGAAGATAGTTTTACTTCATTCATTCATTTTTATCTTTGCAGTCTTCCAGGCAAAGTGCTTATATTTAGGTGTACTTAAAAATATTCTGCTTTTTGGCAGTTCCTGCTGTTGTGTGTTGTGTGGTGTTTTTTTGGTTGTGGGTTTTTCTTTAAATGGATTTTGGAGAGTTAGGTAAATACAGTGTACAATAGAGTAGTGAAATCTAAGGCATTAAAGTTTTGCAGAAGTATCTTGTGAAGTTTCAGTAGGATATTGGCAGGGTATGCATCTTGTCAACTCTTAAGTAGATAAAAGTGCAGGCCACATTAACAACATCTTAAGGACTACAGAGCATGACAAATAGAAAGCAGTTTGGCTTCCAGAGTTGTGTTAAGCAACTTGGATTGTTAATGAAAATTCAGCGAAGAAAAGTATGCTTTTTAGCTGCTGTCTCAGTCAAACTTGAATGCTAGTGACTGTATTGCTCTACCCTCTTTGAGGCTTTTCAAGTTTTCATTAGTTTTGTGGCATGTAGGGATTGTCAAAATAGATCAGAAAAAATAGTTCTAGAGCTAAACATTTCCAGAGAGCTGGTAATGTCCAGATAACTTTATTGTGCCCTTAATGTTTCCTTTCTGTGCTCTCTCTCATTTTGAGTTTTCTGATGGAAGAAAACCAGAAAATTCTGACCTTCTCATAAAACAAAATAACAGCTCCCAAATCTGATGAATGCACTTGGAATTTCAAAAAATATACTCACAAATATTTGTAGTCAGGTTGTTACAGTCATGGTAGCTGGATTTTACTTGATGATTTCACAGACACATTTCTGTAGTATTTCTCTAAAGTGCATTTTTCAAGGGTTGTTTCTTCTAAGGAAATATTTTGAGCCCAGACTTCTGGACCAATGTGGAGCCCTGTGTGGGGACCATTAGCATTCTGCTCTACACAAGTACATGCACAGATCTTCCTTCAGCACTGGGTCTTTCTGCTGCCCTAATTCTGACTGGCAGTTATATTGCTGAATGTGGTGCAAGCAATAACTGTCTGGGTTTTTCTTTAATCCAGTCATCTTAAATCAAGATAGCAGGTTTTGGTATGACCTTAACAGAAAGAGCTGTGCTCAGCCTCTTGCTTGTTACTACAATACAGGTAATAATCATACTTCATTAGAGGAATGTATTTTTATAGTATTTTGTTACTTTTGTCCTGCAGTCAGTTATGTAACTGATCACCCTACAAAGCCAAAGGAAAACATTCAGTAAAATGTTTTTAACTAAAAAGTAAAAATCAGTAATTTTTACTGAAAAAAGCTGCATAAACTTAATGGGGCAAAGTAAAATAAATGGGAAGAGAAGGCTAGCTAGGAAACTGAGGAAAGTTTTGTGAGCCTTTAAGGATGTTAGGAATGGCACTGGGTTTGACTAACATGCTGTAGTAGAGGAAAAAGCATTCCTTTTCACTGCCTGTGTTGTGGCTGGGCAGAGCTACTCACTCCTGGTACATGTGGCTTTAAGCCGAAACTTCACATACTGCACTGTTTGCTGCTTGTATGCATGCCTTATCTAGGGTTCCTGATTAAAAGCTGCATGGCAGATTGTATGAAGGGCTGCTGGTCTGGGTGCAGTCAGGGTTTGGTTTCAGGAGAGATGACCCTGGGGGTGCAGTACTATTAAGCCAACAGCTGAGAATGGCATATGGGAAGAAGACAACCTGGTTTGATTTTGAACATTGTCTCATTTTCTGTATTTGGTCACATTCCATGGAGCCTCCTGGGCTGCCAGTCTGTTAGTTATCATGATTGGTAGGTTCTAATTAAAATGACTTGCAAGTCAGAAATGGTACCTAAATAGCTTTGCAGTCTAGTCCCAGATGCTTTACTTTGGACTTTTCCCTTGAGGTTTCATGGGGTTTTAAATTTAACAGGGCACTTGTTTCCTTTGAACCAAAGCATGTTAATAGCATCCTTAACATATTTATAAAAGGAAGAGTCTTGAAGGATAGCTTGGGATTTTTCAGAGTTCTGAAATGCTAAGTGTTTTAATATAAATTTGAATGTATTAAGAAATAGGTGAAAAATGACAGGGAGCATCAAGCTGAGACTGAGTAACTTTGGAGGTTTGATTTATCCCGTGCTTGAATCTTTTGGGGATTCATTAGATGTGGGGCTGTAGTGGTAGCATACTGAGAACAAATAATTATGATCCAAACACAGATACGGAAGTTTACCTGTTAATACATCAACAAAGGACAACATTAAGTTATCCTATGTAGATGGATATTGGTGGACTGGAGCGAGCTGCAGGAGGAGCAGCCTGTGTCCAGTGAGTGGTAATGCTGGTTGTTAAACTCTGTTCCTGCAGCACCAGGCTCCCTCCTGCTCACTCCCTTCTGCTGGAAGGAAGTTTTGGATTGATGAGAAACTTCAGATCTGAGAATCTACAGGGTTTTCAAAGGGGAGCAAGACTTAGTAAAGCCTAAGGTTTAACATGTAGCTTGTGGCGGTGCACCAAAGCCTTATATAGATGTACTTCATCCAGTGGTACATGTCTATAATTTCTCTAAGTTTTGGGATGGCTTCTGAAATTGATCATTCACTCTACAATAACCATATTTAGCACATGCAATCTCTAGTTATTTTAAAAATCATCATAGTAAATTATAGTCTTTGGTCCAAATGACATACAAAACTGAAGGAATGACTGGATGATAAATGTTGCTACTGGCTTCAGTTTGAAGATGAATTTGTTACCCAAGGTGGTCTGTGGGGAAAAAAAGTTGAGAGACTGTAGGGGTAGCTGTTCATCTTCTCAGGCCTAACAGTATCATATGGAAGATGCTCATATACATTCTTCTAATGTTTGCCTTCCTCTTCTGTTTTGCTTTCAGGAATTAAGGCATTTGTGGTGAACACATGGTATTTGGTTTACTTAGTAAAGTCAAATCACGCCTTTCAAAGATGGAAACCCCAAGTTAGACTCCCCAATCAATGTTTAGGCTTCTGCTTATGTTGTCTGGTTTTCAAGAGCATGGAGGTACCTTTGGCTTCAGTGGTGGCTGCTGAATGCAAAGCACTATAAGAAGTCAAGCATCTCCTTTCAGAAATGTGGGTGCTAGTTTCTGCCAATTTTGGCAGAACGAATGTGACAATGACACGTGTGCAGGCTTAAAACAGAATCAAAATTTTCCTTAAATCATAATGGAGGAAAAACCAGAAAATTATATGCAAATATAAGAAAATGTCATTTTGAAGCAAATCCTAAGCAGCAGGTTTTCCTGTGTCTGAAGGCTGCAGGTGTGATTACCTCTGGTTTCCAAGGGAAAACCTATGCCTCTGGCTGGAGAGTCCTGTATCTTGTTTGTGCATTTTGAAAGGGTAAAAGAGTACTCAACATTTACCTTTTTTTACAAGGAAAGGAATAGCTGTCTGTGTACTGTGGAACAAAGGATTTGTTGCCTTTTTTTTTCCCCTCTAATAAGTTGATAGATAAATCGCATATTTGCTTGTACTCTGCATTTCCTGTCTTTTTGTAAAACATTGCTTTTGTAGGTACATGAAATGTTTGCTTAGTGTGCAGAAGACAGATGAGAGAGAAGAAAACTGACCAGGAGATGTTGAAATGTTTTGGGCAGTTGCTCTGTATAGCTACATTACTACAAAAAAATTACTTTGACATGTGCTGGTTTGATTTTAAATAGTAGTAGGTGTTTCTTAAAAGGCAATGGGCCTATGATGTCAGATTGGAACTGGACTAAAGCAAACACAGGCTTTCTCCTTTGACAAGCTCATAGTCTCATTAGGGTAAATTACCCAGTACTGAGCTCCCTGTTTCTATGATTAGATGGTTATTGGGATCCAGTCTAATTAGTTCAAAGCTGGCTTAGGTTATCTCTACACAACACCGTCATTATTTCTGTGCCACTGTGGAGACATATAGTCTAAAGTCTTCATTTGAAATCAATTAAAGTCAAAGCAGCTCTTTCTGTTGGTTGAATGAGCTTTGCATCAGGCTGGAAACGCATAAAGAGTACAGTATAGAAAATGGAGAGCCTGGCAATGTGGTCCAGGCCTGGCATATCTGCTGAGATATAGTGCTGCGGGGAGGGTGCCAGGAATGCAGGCATGGGGTGGCATGGCATGGGGACAGCAGGCTGAGGGGCCAGGCCAGGGAGCTGGTGAAGGGGACTTGCATATAATGGAAAAGCACAGAGAGAAGAGGGGGAGAAATTGGAGCATCAGAAAGATGAGGGAGGATTTCTGAGACGTTTTGCTAGTGCCAGTGATGGGAGAGACTTGGATTTTGTAGGGAGGAGGGCAGTCTGGTACAGCTGAAGCATTTCTGGGAGAGGTAGGCAAGCAAAGGCAGGGCTGACAGCATGCAATAAACAGCACTACAGTCAAGGGAGGTAGAAGCTTGGTGGGGGGAGTACACAGCATAACTGATCTGGTGGTAAATATTGAAGTCTTCCTTTTCTCAGTGCATGAAAAGATTTGCTGCAACCGACATGCTCTTTAAAGAAATCCAGCCTGACAGGAGTGGGGGAGCAGCAGGTGAGCCCCAGGGGCCAGAACTGACACTTGTTCTTCAGACTGGTGGAAATGTGAACATGC
Source organism: Strigops habroptila (assembly GCF_004027225.2). Classification (NCBI taxonomy): domain Eukaryota; kingdom Metazoa; phylum Chordata; class Aves; order Psittaciformes; family Psittacidae; genus Strigops; species Strigops habroptila. Next base: position 8,983,210 of record NC_044301.2, read on the forward strand.
TAAGTGGTGCTATGCTTCCAAAAAAAAAAATCTGAAAAAGCATAGCAAGCATATTTTAGGGCAGGATGGAATGTTTGCTCAATTAACTAGTCAAAACAGGATTTCTTAGTGTTTCTCATAGCGCTGCAAAGGGATCTCCCTTTATGAGAATTAATTTCTTTGTCTGTATCTTCATTAGCCAACATACACCATCTTCAGGAGCTTTACTATCACAAGCTGATTCCGCTCTGTTGTGGAGTAAAGGAGCTCTGTTTTCTCCTGACCTGACTAGATACAGAAACAATAGGCTCAAAATTAGACGGCTTTCTCAATCTCTGGGGGACTTGCTGTCACAGTTAATATCATGATTCTGTTCTTCTCATGCAGGTAGCACTGTAAGATTAGAAGGAATCACCTTTTCATTAAGTCTTGACTGTTGTCATTGTGTCATAGTCGTCTGAAAGTCCAGAATGGTCTTCACAGAGCCTACTCCATGTGCTTCTACAAACCACAAGTTGCAAAATACACTCTATAACAAACCTAAACCTATTAATCTTATGTAAAAGATCAAAAGCTGCAAATGGTCATGTCCCACTGGAAGAGATCTGGAGCAAGTGAAGAGTTTTGTTCTGCTCTTAGATTCTCACATTACCATGGAACTTAAGTGACATTTCCAGATTATCTGGAAAGCAAACTATGCACTACAGTACACACGATGACAAACCAATTATTGTTGTGTTCCGTAAGAATATAATACTAATTAAAAATGTTTTGCTGATGTGTGTGTGTGGGTTTTTTTTGTTTTGTTTGTGTGTGGTGTGTGGGTGGGTTTTTTTTTTTTTTTTTTTTTTCCTAACACAGCTACTTTGTCTCAGAGCCCTGCTCTTACTGCTATTTACAATTCTCAGATGGGTCACTTGTGGATTTAATATTCAAACAGTTTCTATTTTTTTATTTTTCCAGTTGACAAGTAAAGATACTAAACAGCTCACTGTCAAGAGCTAACCCATATAACACCATTACAAATACAGCCAAGCATGAGTTTCTATACAAGTGTATTTGTGGACCCATGAGTGAAATGGCTAAAAGGACTGAACCCCAGCTGGGCTGATGGAAGTGGCTGTTACTGCTGCAGCAGGAACTCAGTTTAGCTGTTTGCTATTCACCTTTGTGAAGATCTTCCTGCTTGTTACCAGATGGATTATGGGCGTGCTTTGAGCCCAGCTGGTAACTAAGAACCATGCAGCTGCTTTCTCATTCCCCCCCTTTCTTCCTCCCCCCGCTCCCAGAGGGATGGGGAGGAGAATCAAAAGAATGTAACTCCCATGGGTTGAGATAAGAGCAGTCCAGTAACTAAGGTAATAATACAAAACCACTACTACTATCACCAATGATGATAATGATTAGTGAAATAAAAAGGGGAGAGGATACAATTGCTCACCACCTGCTGACTGATAGCCAGCCCAACCCGAGAAGTGATCTGGGCCTTCCACGTAACTCCCTCCGGTTTATATACTGGGCATGATGTGCTGTGGAATGGAATACCCTTTTGGCCAGTTTGGGTCAGGTGTCCTGTCTCTGCTTCCTCCCAGCTTCCCCTCCTCCCTGGCAAAGCATGAGACTGAGAAAGTCCTTGGTCGGAGTAAACATTACTTAGCAACAACTGAAAAGATTGGTGTTATCGGTGTTATTCCCAGGCTGAAAGTTAAAAAACACAGCACTGCACCAGCTACTAAGAAGGAGAAAAACGACTGCTGTAGCTGAACCCAGGACAGTATCCATCCCTTACTCTGTACCATTCATGTCATGCTCAGATCCCACATCTCTCAACACACCATCGCCCCTGTCCCATATATACACATATATATACACCCACACCCCCACACAGAGGAAGATATCATTCCCTAGTCCATGGACCAATCCCTGTAAAATTGCTGAATTCATCCAGTCCATGATGTCAGGCTCCAACTCTTGTAATAGTCTTTCAGGGCAGGAGAGATGGGGTGTAAGTGTTGGGTTGTTGCCTGCTGATGACACCGCCAAACTCGTCTGGTCACTGCTGAGCTCGTCTGGTTTCCTCAAAATTCATTCTTTGTTGAGGTGATGATCGGAGGGAAGTCAGGGTCAGTTGCTGGCAACTTGAAGATATCTAGCTGGTGGGCTATAAAAGTGTTATAGAGCAGGCAACAGCATACAATTGAGTTCATTGGCTGTTTTCCCTCAAAAGTAAATCCCCTTGAGGTGCACATCAGACTTCCCCATCTTCTCGTGTTACCCACCAAGTATATCCAGGTCCCTGAGCAAAAGTAACCCCACGAGTGGGTTTGCCTTTACCTGAAGCAGGAATGACCCAGACTGTCTTTCCCAACAAATTCTTTATGTGCACCACAGGAACTTTATCCCCCTCTACAGGATGTAAAAGTTCTGACTGGGCTGGGCCAGCCCTGTTGGCAGATCCCCTAGTGTTGACCAACCAGGTGGCTTTTGGTAAATGTGTATCCCAGTGTTTGAAAGTCCCACCACCCATTGCTCTCAGGGTAGTTTTTAACAGCCCATTGTACTGTTTGATTTTCCCAGAGGCTGGTGCATGGTAGGGGATGTGATATACCCACTCAATGCCATGCTCTTTGGCCCAAGTGTCTATAAGGTAGTTCTGGAAATGAGTCCCATTGTCTGACTCAATTCTCTCTGGGGTGCTGTGTGGCCACAAGACTTGTTTCTCAAGGCCCAGGATAGTGTTCCAGGCAGTGGCATGGGGCACAGCGTAAGTTTCCAGCCATCTGGTGGTTGCTTCCACCATGGTAAGCACATGGCGCTTGCCTTGGCTGGTTGGTGGGAGTGTGATATAGTCAATCTGCCAGGCCTCCCCATACTTGTACTTCAGCCATCGTCCTCCATTCCAGAGAGGCTTTAACTGCTTGGCTTGCTTAATTGCAGCACGTCTCACATTCGTGAATAACCTGGGCAATAGTGTCCATTGTTAAGCCCGCCCCTCAATCACGAGCCCATCTATATGTTGCATCTCTGCCTTGATGGCCTGAGGTGTCATGGGCCCACCGGGCTAAAAATAATTCACCCTTATGTTGCCAATTTAAATTCATCTGAAACACTTCAATCTTAGCAGCTTTATCCACTTGCTGGTTGTTCTGGTGTTCCTCAGGGGCTGGACTCTTGGGTACATGAGCATCTACGTGGCGTACCTTCACCACCAGGTTCTGCACCCGGGCAGCGATATCTTGCCACAATGCAGCAGCCCAGATGGGTTTACTTCTGTGTTGCCAGTTGCTCTGCTTCCATTGCTGCAACCACCCCCACAGGGCATTTGCCGCCATCCATGAGTCAGTAGAGAGAGAAAGTACTGGCCACTTTTCTTGTTCAGCAATGTCCAAGGCCAGCTGGATGGCTTTCACCTCTGCAAACTGACTCCATTCACCCTCTCCTTCAGCAGTTTCTGCAACTTGTCACAGGGGACTCCACACAGCTGCCTTCCATCTCCAATGCTTTCCCACAATATGGCAGGACCCATCAGTAAACAAGGCATATTGCTTTTCACTCTCTGACAGTTCATTACATGGTGGGGCCTCTTCAGCACACATCACCTCCTCTTCTGGTGACATCCCAAAATCTTTGCCCTCTGGCCAGTCCATGATGACTTCTAGAATTCCTGGATGACTGGGATTTCCTATTCGAGCTCGCTGTGTAATTAGTGCGGCCCACTTACTCCATGTAGCATCAGTTGCATGATGTGTAGAGGAGACCCTGCCTTTGAACATCCAGCCCAGCACGGGCAACCGGGGTGCCAGGAAGAGCTGCGCTTCAGTTCCAATTACTTCTGAGGCAGCTCGAACCCCTTCAGAGGCTGCCAGTATCTCTTTTTCAGTGGGAGTATAGCCGGCCTCGGATCCTTTATATCCCCGACTCCAAAAGCCGAGGGGTCGACCTCGAGTCTCCCCTGGAGCTTTCTGCCAGAGGCTCCAGGTAGGACCATTCTCCCCAGCTGCGGTATAGAGCACATTTTTCACATCTGGCCCGGCCCAGACTGGTCCAAGGGCTACTGCATGAACTATTTCTCGTTTAATTTGTTCAAAGGCTTGCTGTTGCTCAGGGCCCTATTTGAAATCATTCTTCTTCCGGGTCACGTGGTAGAGAGGGCTTACAATCAGACTGTAATTTGGGATGTGCATTCTCCAGAACCCCACAACACCTAAGAAAGATTGTGTTTGTTTCTTGTTAGTTGGTGGAGACATTGCTGTTATCTTGTTGATCACGTCTGTGGGGATCTGGCGATGTCCATCTTGCCATTTTATTCCCAAAAATTGAATCTCCTGTGCAGGTCCCTTGACCTTACTCCGTTTTATGGCAAAACCGGCCTTCAGCAGGATTTGGGTTATCTTCCTCCCTTTCTCAAAAACAACTTCTGCTATATCACCCCACACGATGATGTCATCAATGTATTGCAGGTGTTCTGGAGCTTGCCCCTGTTCCAGTGCAGTCTGGATCAATCCATGGCAGATGGTAGGGCTGTGTTTCCACCTCTGGGGCAGTCAATTCCAAGTGTACTGGATGCCCCTCCAAGTAAAAGCAAACTGTGGCCTGCATTCTGCTGCCAAAGGGATTGAGAAAAATGCATTGGCAATACCACTTGTGGCATCCCACTTGGCTGCCTTTGACTCCAGTTCATATTGAAGTTCTAGCATGTCCGGTACAGCAGCACTCAATGGTGGTGTGACTTCGTTCAGGCCACGATAGTCTTCTGTTAGTCTCCACTCTCCAGCAGACTTTTGCACTGGCCATATGGGGCTATTAAAGGGTGAGCGGGTCCTGCTGATCACTCCTTGGCTCTCCAGTCTACAAATCAGCTTATGGATGGGAATCAAGGAGTCTCGGTTGGTGTGATATTGCCGCCGGTGCACTGTTGTGGTCGCAATTGGCACTTGTTGTTCTTCGACCTTCAGCAACCCCACAACAGAAGGATCCTCTGAGAGACCAGGCAAGGTGGACAGCTGCTTCATTTCCTCCATCTCCAAGGCAGCGATACCAAAAGCCCATCGGTACCCTTTTGGGTCTTTGAAATACCCTCTCCTGAGATAGTCTATGCCAAGGATGCATGGAGCCCCTGGACCAGTTACAATGGGGTGCTTTTGCCACTTCCTCCCAGTCAGGCTGATTTCAGCTTCCAGTATAGTTAAGGCTTGGGATCCTCCTGTCACTCCAGAAATATAAATGGTTTCCACCCCTTGATACTTTGATGGCATCAGAGTACACTGTGCACCGGTATCTACTAGAGCCTTATACTCCTGTGGGACTGATGTGCCAGGCCATCTGATCCACACAGTCCAGTAAACCCGATTATCCCTCTCCTCCACCTGGCTGGAGGCAGGGCCCCTCTAATAGTGATCATAAGATTGTCCTCTTATGTCTTGTAGAAAGGGATTAGTATTCCTTATCACAGGAGTGGGAGTAAAATCAGCTCTTCCACTCCATCTGGGAAACTGCTCGCCAGAGACTGGAGCAGCAGCTTTCCTGGGAGGATCATCCTTGACCATTGTTCTCCTCTTCAGTTCACGCACCCGTTGCTCCAGAACTGAGGTAGGTTTTCCATCCCACTTTCTCATGTCTTCTCCATGATCCCGCAGGTAAAACCATAGGGTGGCCCGTGGCGTGTACCTCCTATATTTTCTCTCTTGAACAGTAGGGCACTTTCTGTTAATAGTTGAGACATGGGTTGGTACACGTGGGGAGCTGGATGGATTGGATAAATCATCTCTCAATTGTTTGAACTCCTGGGACAGTTTTTCCACATCTGAAATGATGGAAGGGGTGAGATTGTGTTCGAACTCTCGGAGGCGATGATTCACTTCATCCACTGTTTATAGTGATTCGTCATTCATGCCAATGAGTGGGCATATGATGATGGTGCACTCCGTGCAAACCTCCGCCACATGGGTCATGTACACTCGACTTCATCTGAATCGACGGGTGCATTCCAGGCATCCGGCCTACAATAGATCACCTCTAGAATGGCTGATTCCCTCAGGGACTGGATGCCTCTATCTTGGCCCACTTGGCTTTGCGACTCGTAATATCGTCTTTGCAAGGAAACCTTTCCTTCACAGCTGCCAAGAGCCACCTCCAAAGGCTGAGGGCTGGTTTCTCTTTTGCAATCCCTTTGTCAATTCCTCCTTCCTTAGCAAGTGATCCCAGCTACTTGGCTTCCCTACCTTCTAGTTCGTGACCGTCGGCCCCATTGTCCCAGCATTGGAGCAACCAGGTGACGATGCACTCACCTGGAAGACGGGTGAAATCTTTTCGCATATTCCGCAGCTCGGTCGAGGTCCGGGGTCTCTAGGTCACCTCTTCCTCCTCTGACCCATGTAGTAGTAACTCTTCTTCAGATGCTGTCCCCTGTAGTCATTACATTGAGACTTCATCTTTCTTCACTGTACAGGTTGCTCTTTGTGCCTCTCGTTTGCTTTTCCCCTTGCTTACAGGGGCAACCAATATTGGCACAGATTGGTCATTTGGTTCAGCTGCAGTGTCTATCACTGTGGTTGGAGTGGCTGCAGTGGCTGTTGCTGGGGTTGTTGCAGCTGCTGTGCTTGGGGGTTGAGTAACACCAACAGCTGCATTGTCTGCTGCTGTCGGGGTTTGAGTAGCTGCTGTGCTTGGAGTTGGAGTAGCTGCATTGTTTGCTGTTTTGCCATCAGATCCAGAGACATTTTTTTCCCTTTGAAGGTTCTGGATAGTGTTGAGCAGGGCTCTGTAGGCATAGGTCAAGCCCCAGCATGTTGCCATGATTTGTCCCTCTCTGGTATAACCAGGACTACAGCACACCTCGTTTAAGTGTTTTACTAGGTTTTCTGGATGTTGCACTTGTTCGGTGGTGAAGTTCCAAAGCACTGGAGGGGCCCACTGGCCTAGATACTTGCCCATATTATCCCACACACCCTGCCACTCATGACTGTCCAGCCTCAGGGAAAATCTCTTGGTGGTCCTCCTATATCACCGTCTAACCCTAGACCAGATTTGAACCCGATACTGCTTAACTTTCGAGATCAGACGAAATAGGGTGTTCCCAGGGTGGGATGGCCGTGGGTAAAACTCTGTATGTGTGCCAACATGCTGATCCCCAGCACAATCAGCAGGCAGGTCTCAAGGGTATTCAAAGGCCATCCAAAACCTTTAGAACTTTCAAATGCTTCTGTAAATAGCCTGATGGGGGAGCAGGGGGTGTAAGGGAATTCCTCCTTTGCAGGTTGACCCCCCGAGAAAAAAAAAAACAAACCACCAACAACAAAAGATATATGTAATTGCTAAAAAATTCCATTATATACCTCCCAAAGTATGGAGGTGATGACCACGCTGGGAACGCAAGCCAGACCAGTTTCATGATCAATGAGTCTATTGTATTACTAGTCATTACCATGAAGTACAGTGAAACAAGAACCTTAGCCCAGGCCTCCCAGCTGATAAACACTAAAACAGGAAATACTGGCTGTAAGGTACGAGATGCTGAAACTGAGATCAAGCGCAACAACTCTGAGAGCAAATAAATGAACATTCTGATGACTAGTAACAATGAATGCTTATCACAAATATGATTAGACACACTCTGGTTGGATCTGTTATCTCAACCCTTCGTGTCCCACGTTGGGCACCACCAAGAACTGTCATGGTTTAAGCCCAGCCGGTAACTCGGAACCACGCAGCTCCTCGCTCACTCCCCCCCTTCTTCCTCCCCCCACTCCCAGAGGGATGGGGAGGAGAATCGGAAGAATTTAACTCCCACGGGTTGAGATAAGAACAGTCCAATAACTAAGGTATAACACAAAACCACTACTACTACCACTTATAATAATAATAATGATAAGGGAAATAACAAGCAGAGAGGATACAATTGCTCACCACCCGCTGACTGATACCCAGTCCGACCTGAGCAGCGATCTGGGCCTTCCGGGTAACTCCCTCCAGTTTATATACTGGGCATGACGTGCTGTGGGATGGAATACCCCTTTGGCTAGTTTGGGTCAGGTGTCCTGTCTCTGCTTCCTCCCGGCTTCCCCTCCTCCCTGGCAAAGCATGAGACTGAGAAAGTCCTTGGTTGGAATAAACATTACTTAGCAACAACTAAAAACATCGGTGTTATCAGCATTGTTCCCAGGCTGAAAGTTAAAAAACACAGCACTGCACCAGCTACTAAGAAGGAGAAATATGACTGCTATAGCTGAAGCCAGGACAGTTTGAAATGCAAATATGTAGTGATGGGGGAATTTAAGACTCCCCTGTTTATCCTGAGGAAAGGCTTAGCCAGGAGACATTTTTGACCGTCAGCTAATAAGCTGTTGTGACTGTGACACATGACATCCACCACATATTTTAAATTCGCTACTTTATTATGCTTGTCTGACTTTCAGTTTAATAAGACAGAGCTGTTAAGGAGGGAGCAGTGGTACAAAAACTCTAATGAGAGGACAATTTGAAATATGTCTACAGATGTCTGACTGTGCAAAACTGGTATCTGTCCTGGAGCAGTGTACTCCATATACAGTTATTTGTATCGTTCATAGTAACTATTCAGTTCTCATAGGCACAAGCCTATCAGCAGTCTTTCAGACAGTTATTTTTAAAAGCACATAATAAATCCCAGTTGGCAAGGAATTTCTTCTTTTAAATTATTTCTCTTCAAGACCACAACAATGTACAGCTTTGCAGAAATGTCAGGTTTGAACAAAGTCTATGTTCTTTGAACAAAAAACCTCCTTCAATACTAGAAATAGGAGTAGGCAGAAATCTCTTCCAAGTGGCATGTTTCAAATTTCAATTTGCTGCCAAGGGCAAATGGAGACGCCTGGTGCCTGTGCCCTCATTTTGGCCAGTTTGCATCGCCTACCTGAGCAGTGCCTTGCTCTCTCCTAGCTGTACTCAGCCAGTGCCAGCCTGGGGGCTGGGCTGGAGGAGACACCTTCCTCTGACCCAGGAATGAAACCTGGCTTGTTCTCAATGTTGCTTTGCTTCTAGTATATGTTTAAGAGTATGGTTGTGCTTTTCCTAAAAGTCAAACATGTAACTGCAGGGTTTCTCAGATACTGCAATGTATTCATGAAGCATAGTTCCTTGCAATTATACAGGAGAATATTATTGAATTTTGCATACATGAACTAGGGTGTTAGTTTTGTTGGGGTTTTGTGTGTGTTGGTTTTGGGTTTTGTTTTTTGTAATCAGGCTGATATTAAGAATATGCCTTTCATATTTAAATATTGATGCTGGTTTTATTTTTTAAATGTGAGTAGCTAATTCTATTTATATTTGCCCACAATACCCTTGAATGTCAGCTGGCCTAATTTTTGCTTTCACAAATTTGCTATTAACATGAGCATATACCTAGCTTAAAGTATATAGATAGGAATTCTTCAGTGCAATCCTTTTAGTGTAATTGATAAACTCACATACATATTTGTTGCACTTAAAAAATCAGCCAGTAGGTATGCCATACAAATACAAAAGCTATCCTGCTTAATAAATGTTCACACTGAAAGTCTAGGCAAGACAGAAAAAGGCTGTTTGAGAAGCACAGTTGTACTGATGATGGGAGTAGGAGGGAAGGATGAGAGGGCTGTGCAATTAGGGCCTTGCTTCTCTGCTGCTGGAGGTGGATTTCAGGTGTTGAGTGTGGCAGCAGGGTCTGCAACCTCTTCCCTATCTCCTGGCTCTAATCAAGCCCAGCTCTGATATGGGGCATCTGTGTAATCTTCGTGTTACATAGCTGGCGTGAAAACAAGGTGAGAAGGCTTGTTGGGGACTTAACACCTTTGTTAGGGAGTTGCAATTAAGCTTAGTTCCCTGCCTGAACTACACTCTGTGTGTGTACCTGTACCTGGCTGTGTACGTTGCTGACCCTGGCCTTGACTCTTCTAGACTTGTAGGGTTCCTGGCTTCCTGCCTACCCTTCCTGGCTTGACTTCCTGGCTGTCATGGTTTAAACCCAGCCAGTAACTCAGAACCATGCAGCCACTTGCTTGCTCCCCCCCCTTCTTCACCCCCCTGCTCCTGGAGGGATGGGGAGGAGAATTGAAAGAATGTAAATCCCACGGGTTGAGATAAGAACAGTCCAGTAACTAAGGTATAATACAAAACTACTACTGCTACCACCAATAATAATAATGATAAGGGGAATAACAAGGGGAGAGAATACAATTGCTCACCACCTGCCAACCGATACCCAGCCCAACCCAAGCAGCAACCTGGGCCTTTTGGGTAACTCCCTCCAGTTTATATACTGGGCATGATATGCTGTGGTATGGAATACCCCTTTGGCTAGTTTGGGTCAGGTGTCCTGTCTCTGCTTCCTTCCGTCTTCCTGTGCCCCTCCTCGCTGGCAGAGCATGAGAATGAAAAAATCATCTTTGATCAGAGTAAATGTTACTTAGTAACGACTAAAAACATTGGTGTGTTATCAATGTTGTTCTCAGGCTAAAGTTGAAAACACAGCACTGCACCAGCTACTAAGAAGGAGAAAAATGACTGCTACAGCTGAACCCAGTCCTGGCATAGCTTCCTGGCTTGCAGGCTTCCTGGCTTGGTTTCCTGGATGGCATGACTTCCTGGCGTGCCTTCCTGGCTTGGCTTCTTGGCTTCTGTAATGGATGGGAACCTAGCTGAGAGTTGATTCCGTCTCATGACTGAGAGACATAACAAAGGATGTTGTTTGCCACAGTGTATTTGGTAGAGTATATATGTTTATGTTTATCGTGCCTGTTTGTTGGAAGGAGACAGGAAAACATAGGTGTGCAGCTGTTCTATGACCTTCATACTTGGCCGCACTGGGGCGCCTGGCCAGTGCTCTCAGAGTGGACAACGGTGAGATCATGAGAAACTGCCCATGAGTAAACAATTAGAGATCTGGCATAAAGCCAGTTGTTTTTCTAAGGGTATAAAAGCAGGACCCTCTTGTGGCCATGAGAGAAGCCTCACCTATGGGTGGACGCACTGCGTAGGAATTTTCCCTATTACCTGAGACTCCTGGCATCAGCTGCAATGGGGCTTCCCAGCTGGAAGTGTGGACCTGGATGATGATTCAGTGGTAATTGGTGATGTATTTCTTCTTAATCTCTGTTTTCTCTATGCAGTAATGACTTGATGCATTGCTAACTTTCTTTGGTACTTTACTTATATGCATATATCTCTGATTTGCTTTATTGTACTTATTCACTATAGAGAGAGATATTTACCTAATTCATGTGTGTGCTTGCCTTAGTGTGTTTATTGGCTTTAGTGTGCTTGTTTAATAAACTCTGCCTATTATACAGTTAGTGTGTGGTCACTTTGTGGTGTACCCTGTCTGTCAGCAGAACAGCTTCCTGGTGTGGCTTGGCTTCCTGGCTTGGCTTCTTGGCTTTCTGGCTTGGTTTCCTGCAAGGCTTGGCTTCTTGGCTCAGCTTCCTGGCTTCCAGGCTTCCTGACTCAGCTTCTTGGCTTCCTTTGTTGGTTTCCTGGCTTGGCTTGGTTTGGATTGCTGGCTTCCAGGCTTCATAGCTTGGCTTCTTGCCTTAGCTTTGCATTCTGGCTCAGCTTCGTGGCTTGGCTTCCTGTGTTGGATTCCTTTGTTGGCTTCCTGGCTTGGCTTCTTGGCTTCCTAGACAGCTTGGCTTCCTGCTAGGCTTGACTTCCTGCTAGCGTGGCTTATTGGCTTCTTGGCTTGGCTTCCGGGATGGCTCGGTTTCCTGGATGGCTCAGTTTCTTGGCGTGGCTTCTTGGCTTGGCTTCCTGAATGGCTTGTCTTCCTGGCTGGGATTCCTGACTTGGCTTCCTGTCTTGGCTACTTGGCTTCCTGTCTTGGCTTCCAGGTTTCCTGGCTTGGCTTCCTGGCTTGGCTTCCTGACTTCCTGGCTCAGCTGCTTGGCATAGCTTGGTTGTGTGGCTTCTTGGCTTGGCTTCCTCGCTTGGCTTCCTGGATAGCTTGGCTTCCTGATGGGCTTCTTCACTTGGCTTCTTGGTTTCCTGGATGGCTTGGCTTCCTGGCTTAGCTTCCTGGCATGAATTCCTGGATGGTTTGGCTTCTTGGCTTCCGGGCTTGGCTTCCTGGATGGCTTTGTTTCCTAGCTCGGCTTCCTGGCTTGGTTTGGCTTCCTGGCTTGGCATACTGGCTCAGCTTCTTGGTTTGGTTTGGCTTCCTGTGTTGGCTTCCTGGCTCGGCTGCTTGGCTCAGTTTCCTGGCATACCTTGGCTTCTTGGCTTCCTGGCTTGGTTTCCTGGTTTGGCTTCCTGGCTTGGCTTCTTGGCTTCCTAGCTCACATTCTTGGCATCCGGGCTTGGCTTCCTGGATGGCTTTGTTTCCTAGCTCGGCTTCCTGGCTTGGTTTGGCTTCCTGGCTTGGCATACTGGCTCAGCTTCTTGGTTTGGTTTGGCTTCCTGTGTTGGCTTCCTGGCTCGGCTGCTTGGCTCAGTTTCCTGGCATACCTTGGCTTCTTGGCTTCCTGGCTTGGTTTCCTGGTTTGGCTTCCTGGCTTGGCTTCTTGGCTTCCTAGCTCACATTCTTGGCATCCGGGCTTGGCTTCCTGGATGGCTTGACTTCCTGCTAGTCTTCTTGGATGCCTTGGCATATTGGTTTCCTGGCTCAGCTTCTTGGCTTCCAGGCTTCCTGGCTTGGCTTCTTAGCAGCTGGGCTTGGATTCTGGGCAAAGTTTCATGGCTTGGCGTGGCTTCCTGGCTTGGTTTGGCTTCCTTGCTTGTCTTGGCTTCCTGACTCGGCTTCCTGCTGTGGCTTCTTGGCTTCCTCACTTGGCTTCTTGGGTTCTTGGCTTCCTAGTTTGGGTTCTTGGCTTTGTGTGGCTTCTTGGCTTTCTGGCTTGGTTTCCTGCAAGGCTTGGCTTCCTGCTAGGCTTCCTGGATGCCTTGGCTTATTGGCTTCCTGGGTCAGGTTCCAGGCTTCCTGACTCAGCTTCTTGGCTTCCTGGCTTGGTGTGGCTTCTTGGCTTGTCTTTGCTTCCTTTGTTGGCTTTCTGGCTTAGCTTCCTGGCTTGGCTTGGCTTCCCGGTGTGGCTTCTTGGCTTCCTAGCTCAGGTTCTTGGCTTCCTGGCTTGGATTCCCCATCCAGAGGGACCTTGACATGCTTGTGAGGTGGGCCGATGCCAACCTTATGAAGTTTAACCAAGCCAAGTGGAAGGTCCTACACCTGGGTCGGGGCAATCCCAGGCACAGCTACAGGTTGGGCGGAGAAGTGATTTGGAGCAGCCCTGTGGAGAAGGACTTGGGGGTGTTGGTTGATGAGAAGCTTAACATGAGCTGGCAGTGTGCGCTCACAGCCCAGAAAGCCAACTGTATCCTGGGCTGCATCAAAAGGAGCATGACCAGCAGGTCAAAGGAGGTGATCCTGCCCCTCTACTCTGCTCTTGTGAGACCTCACTTGGAGTACTGCATACAGTTCTGGTGTCCTCAACATAAAAAGGACATGGAGCTGTTGGAGTGAGTCCAGAGGAGGGCCACAAGGATGATAAGAGGGCTGGAGCACCTCCCGTATGAAGACAGGCTGAGAGAGTTGGGGCTGTTCAGCCTGGAGAAGAGAAGGCTGCGTGGAGACCTCATAGCAGCCTTCCAGTATCTGAAGGGGGTCTACAAGGATGCTGGGGAGGGACTCTTCCTTAGGGACTGTAGTGGTAGGACAAGGGGTAATGGGTTCAAACTTAAACAGGGGAAGTTTAGATTAGATATAAGGAAGAAGTTCTTTACAGTGAGGGTGGTGAAGCTCTGGAATGGGTTGCCCAGGGAGGTTGTGGATGCTCCATCCCTGGCAGTGTTCAAGGCCAGGTTGGACAGAGCCTTGGGCGACATGGTTTTGTGTGAGGTGTCCCTGCCCATGGCAGGGGGGTTGGAACAGGATGATCTTAAGGTCCTTTCCAACCCTTACTATTCTATGATTCCGGGCTTGGCTTCCTGGCTTGCTTGGCTTCCTGATGTGGCTTCCTGGATTGGCTTCTTGGCTTTTGGGCTTGGCTTCCTGGCTTATCTTCCTGGATTTGTTTGGCTTCCTGGCTTGGCTTGGTTTCCTGTGTTTGCTTCCTATGTTGGCTTCCTGGCTCAGTTTCCTTTCTTAACTTGGCTTCCTGGCTTGGCTTTGCTTTCTGGATGGCTTGAATTCCTCACTTGGCATCTTGGCTGGCTCGGCTTCCTGGCTCAGCTTGATGGCATGGCTTCTTATCTTCCTTGCTCAGCTTCCTAGATGGCTCATCTTCCTATTTTGGCTTCCTGGTTTGGCCTCTTGGCTTCCTGGCTCAGCTTCCTGGCTTCCAAGCTTGGATTCCGGGCTTGGCTTCTTGGATTCCTGGCTCCAGGCTTCCTGGCTCCAGGCTTCCTGGCTCAGTTTCCGGGCACAGCTTCCTGGCTTGGTTTGGCTTTCTGTGTTGGCTTCCTGGCTTAGCTTGGCTTCTTGGCTTCCTGGATGGATTGGCTTCCTGGCTTGGCTTCTTGGCTTATTGGCTTGGCTTCCTGGCTTGGATGCTTGGCTTTCCGGCTTGGCTTCCTGGATGGCTTTGCTTCCTGGCTTGGCTTCTTGGCTTTTGGGATTGATTTCTGGGCTTGGCTTCCTGGCATGGCTTCCTGCCTTGGTTTGGCTTCCTGGCTTGTCTGGCTTCCTGTGTTTGGTTCTTACGTTAGCTTCCAGGCTTCCTGGCTCTGTTTCCTTTCTTAACTTGGCTTCCTGGCTTTGCTTCTTGGCTGGCTTGGCTTGGTGGTGTGGCTTCTCATTCCCTTCCTTGTCTTCTTGGGTGGCTCAGCTTCCTAGAATGCTTGGCTTTCTGGCTTGATGGCTTGGTTTCTTGGCTTCCTGGATGGCTTGGTTTCCTGGCTTGGCTTGGCTTGGCTTCCTGGTTCAGCTTCCTAGCTTAACTTGGTTTCCTGGCTTTGTTTTTTGGCTTACTGGCTGGGCTTGGCATCCTGGATGGCTTGGTTTCCTGGCTCAGTTTCCTGGCTCTGCTTGATGGCGTGGCTTCTTATCTTCCTGGCTCGTCTTCCTGGATGGCTCAGCTTCCTGGCTTGGCTTCCTGGTTTCATTGCTTGGCTTCTTGACTTCCTGGCTTGGTTTGGCTTCCTGGCATGGATGCTTGGCTTCCTGGATGGCTTGGATACCTTGCTTGGCTTCCTGCTAGGCTTCCTGGCTTCAGGCTTCCTGGCTCAGCTTCCTGGCTTCCTAGCTCATGTTCTTGACTTCTGGGCTTGGTTTATTGGCTTTGTGTGGCTTCCTGGCTCATCTCCTTGGCTTCTTGTGGCTTCCTGGCTTCCTAGCTCATGTTCTTGACTTCTGGGCTTGGTTTATTGGCTTTGTGTGGCTTCCTGGCTCATCTCCTTGGCTTCTTGTGGCTTCCTGGCTTGTCTCCTTGGCTTCTTGTGGCTTCCTGGCTTGGATTCTGGGTTTGACTTTCTAGCTTGGCTTCCTGCTAGGCTTCCTGGGTGTCTTGGCTTATTGGCTTTCTGGGTCAGCTTCAAGGCTTCTTGGCTTCCTGGCTTTGCTTCCTGGATGGCTTGGCTTCTTGGCTTCCTGGCTTGGTTTGTCTTCTTCACTTGTTTTGGCTTCCTGGCTCGGCTCAGCTTCCTGGCTCGGCTCAGCTTCCTGGCATGACTTCTTATCTTCCTTCCTCGGCTTCCTGGATGGCTTGGTTTCCTGGTTCGGCTTCCTGGCTTCGTCGCTTGGCTTCTTGGCTTCCTAGCTATCATTCTTGTCTTCCAGGCTTGGCTTCCTGGCTTGGCGTACTTGCTTCATGGCTGGCTTGGCTTCCTTGCTTGGATTCTTAGCTTTCCTGGTTGGCTTCCTGGCTGCCTTGTCTTCCTGGCTTGGATTCTTGGCTTTCCCAGTTGGCTTCCTGGATGGCTTGGCTTCCTGGCTTGGCTGCTTGGCTGGACTTCCTGCTAGTCTTCTTGGATGCCTTGGCTTATTAGCTCTGTGGCTTCCAGGCTTCCTGGCTCGGCTTCTTAGCTGCTGGGTGTGGCTTCTGGGCTTGGCTACCTGGCATGGCTTCCGGGCTTGGTTTGGCTTCCCGTGTTGGCTTCCTGGCTCGGCTGCTTGGCTTGGCTTCCTGGATGTCTTGGATTCCTGGCTTGGCTTCCTGCTAGGCTTGACTTCCTGCTAGACTTCCTGCTAGGTTTCCTGGATGCCTTGGCTTATTGGCTTTCTGGATCAGCTTCCAGGCTTCCTGGCTTGACTTCTTGGTTTCCTGGCTTGGATTCCTGTCAGGGTCCAATTGGAGAAAACCCCAGTGCCGGACCCTGTTTCAGTTTGTGATCCCAAGAGTGAAATTAAGATGCAAACGATGTCAAGTACCATAATTGATCAGTTGGTTTATTACGAAAGGACAATTATTATAAAAAAGGGAAATTATTGTAATAAAGGGGATAGCTATAGGACAGATTGGAAAAAAGGTAGAAAATGAAGCAAGAATTCAGGGTGCAGAGAGAGAGAGATAGTCACCACCATGGATCTAGCGGTGTCCCGGGGATCCGTCATCGTCAGTGGTGGGAGTTCTTCAGGGTTCGTAGTCGGTATCAGAGCAGAGTGTCCCCCAAGGGTCTGTAGTAGTCATCGGAAGTGGGTGTCCTCGTGGAGGTGTCCTTCTGGAGTCATACCCTTGGAGGTGTCCTGATGGAGTTGCCCTCATGGCAATGTCTCATGGAGGGTGTCCTTCAGGATCCGTAGTAGTCATCGGTGGAGCGTGTCCTTGCGGAGGTGTCCTCCTGGAGTCATCCTCATGGCAATGGCTCCTTTTTGCGATTACCTTTTCCCTCCTTTATAATGAGTTGAGGGGAGTACCTCTGTTCTTCGTGTCACGTATTACACATTGCTGGTGGACCAGTTTCCCTGGTCTTGCAGCCAGCTCTTCAACTGCAAGTGTCTGCAGCAATTTTTGGGATAATGGGCAATTCCTCACACCAATCATAGAATCATAGAATAGTTAGGGTTGGAAAGGACCTTAAGATCATCCAGTTCCAACCCCCCTGCCATGGGCAGGGACACCTCACACAAAACCATGTCGCCCAAGGCTCTGTCCAACCTGGCCTTGAACACTGCCAGGGATGGAGCATCCACAACCTCCCTGGGCAACCCATTCCAGTGCTTCACCACCCTCACTGTAAAGAACTTCTTCCTTATATCTAATCTAAACTTTCCCTGTTTAAGTTTGAATCCTGGAGGTCTTAGCTCTTTCCCACTCATCCCTCAGGCAATGGACAGTGGAAGAGTCTTATCTCAACTCCTCCCATCCATCTCTGAGACAAAAGATAGGTGGAATCCCATCTCAGCTTCTCATACCACTCTTTGAGACAATGGACAGTGGAGTCTGATTTCAGATCAGTCTCTCACAATTCCAGGCTTGGCTTCCTTGCTTGGCTTGGCTTCCTGGCTTGGTTTGGCTTCCAGTGTTGGATTACTGGCTCCAGGCTTCCTGGCTCATCTGCTTGGCTTGGCTTGGCTTCCTGCTGTGGCTTCTTGGCTTCCTCGCTTGGCTTCTTGGTTTCCTAGCTCAAGTTCTTGGCTTCCAGGCTTGGTTTCTTGGCTTCGCGTGGCTTCCTGGCTTGGCTTCTGGGCTTGGCTTCTTGGCTTCCTGGTGACACAAAGAAGTACAAATCTTTTGTAAATAGTTAAATTCAGTTAGGCTTTGTGGCCTTGTAATAGATGACATTGAAAAAGTAGGATATTGTAATAGATGACAGTGAGAAAGTATCTTGGGTAAATGTTTCATGATGACCAGCCAGAACTGGACTAGTGGTTGCTGACATGACAATGGGACTTTCCAAACCTAAAGTTCAACTAGAGGACAAAGTGATGAAGACTAAGATGATGAAGAAACGACCACCAGGGGTCCCAAAAGACCACTACCATGTTGTTATGCACATGCGGAAATGGGTGTAGATCTATGTAAAGCAGTTCTCGGAAATGTAATGAATATGTATGATGTTTACTGGAAATGTAATGAATATGTATGTTAAGCAACAATATAAACACAGTCTGTTTAATGCTCAAGTGAGACACGTTAGGAGGAGAGATCCCCTGTGTCTCCCAGCACTGCAATAAAGAAGACCTGCTTGTCAACTTAAACTTCGTTGGCGAGTTCTTGGCGAGTTCTTAACGAGTTCTTTGAATCACTGGCTTGGCTTCTTGGCTTTCTGGCTTAGCTTCCTGCTAGGCTTCCTGGCTTGGAGTGGCTGCCTTGCTTGGCTTGACTTCCTGGATTGGCTTTGCTTCCTGGCTCGGCTTCCTGGCTTGGCTTGGCTTCCCGATGTGGCTTCTTGGCTTCCTCACTTGGCTTCCTCACTTGGCTTCTTGGCTTCCTAGCTCAGGTTCTTGGCTTCCTGTGTTGGCTTGCTGGCACCAGGCTTCCTGTCTCGGCTTCCTGGCTCATCTTCCTGGATTGGCTTCTTGGCTTTTTGGTGTGGCTTATTGGCTTCCTCTCTTGGCTTTTTGGCTTCCTGGCCTGGCTTCCTTGCTTGGCTTCTTGGCTTCCTAGCTCGGCTTCTTGGCTTCCTAGCTCAGGTTCTTGGCTTCCTGACTTGGCTTCTGGGCTCAGCTTCCTGTCTTAACTTGGCTACCTGGCTTGGGTTGGGTTCCTGGCTTGGCTTCTTGGCTTTCATGATTGATTTCTGGGCTTGGCTTCCTGGCTCGGCTTCCTGGCTTTGTTTGGCTTCCTGGCATGCCTTGTCATCCTGGATGGCTTGGCTTCCTGGCTTGGCTTCTTGGCTGGCTCGGCTTGATGGTGTGGTTTCTTATCTTCCTTGCTCAACTTCCTGGTTTGGCTTCCTCGTTCAGCTTCATGGCTTCATGTGGCTTCTTGGCTTTGGATTCCTGGCTTCCTGGCTTGCTTAGCTTCTTGTCTTTTGGGCTTCATTTTTGGGCTTGGCTTCCTGACTCATCTTCCTGGATTGGCTTGGCTTCCTGGCCTGGCTTGGTTTCCTGTGTTTGTTTCCTATGTTGGTTTCCAGGCTTCCTGGCTCGGTTTCCTGGCTCAGCTTCCTGGCTTGGCTTCTTGGCTTCCCGGCTTGGCTTGGCTTTCTGGATGGCTTGGATTCCTCGCTTGGCTTCTTGGCTGGCTTGGCTTCTTGGCTGGCTTGGCTTCTTGGCTGGCTTGGCTTCTTGGCTGGCTCAGCTTCCTGGCATGGCTTCTTGGCTTCCTGGTATGACTTCCTGACTTGGCTTATTGGCTTGGCTTCCTGGCTTGGATTCCGGGCTTGGCTTTCTGGCTTGGCTTCCTGGATTGCTTGGCTTCCTGGCATGGCTTCCTAGCTCAGGTTTTTTGCTTCCGGGCTTGGCTTCCTGGCTTTGTTTCCTGGCTTCACTTCTTGCCTTTACTTCCTGGCTTGGCTTCCTGGCATGAATTCCTGGATGGCTTGGCTTCCTGGCTTGGCTTCTTGGCTTCCTGCTAGGCTTGACTTCCTGCTAGTCTTCTTGGATGCCTTGGCTTATTGGCTTCCTGGCTCAGCTTCCTGGCTTTCAGGCTTGGATTCCGGGCTTGGCTTCCTGGCTTGGTTTGGCTTCCTAGCTCAGGTTCTTGGCTTCCTGGCTTGTCTTGGCTTCCTTTGTTAGTTTCCTGGCTCATCTTACTGGATTGGCTTGGCTTCCCGGCATGGCTTCCTGGCTTGGCTTCTTTGCTTCATGCCCTGGCTTCCGGGCTCGGTTTCCTGGCTTGGCTTGGCTTTCTGGATGGCTTGGCTTCTTGGCTGGCTCAGATTGATGGCATGGCTTCTTATCTTACTTGCTTGGCTTCTTGGATGGCTCGGCTTCCTGGTTTGGCTACCTGGCTTGGTTTGTCATCCTGGTGTGGCTTCCTGGCTTGGGTTCCAGGATTCCTGGCTTGGCTTCTGGGCTTGGATTCTTGGATTCCTGGCCTGGCTTCTTGGCTACCTTGCTCGGCTTCTTGGCTTCCAGCCTTGGATTCTCGGCTTGGCTTCTTGGCTCCCTTGCTCGGCAGCTTGGCTTCTGGGCTTGGCTTCCTGGATGGCTTCACTTCCTGGTTTGGTTTCCTGGATAGCTTGGCTGCCTGGATGGCTTGGCTTCCTGGATGGCTCTGCTTCCTGGCGTGGCTTCCTAGCGTGGCTTATCATCTTCCTGGGTTGGCTTCCTGGGTGGCTTGGATTCCTGGCTTGATTTGGCTTCTTGGCTTGGCTAGGCTTCCAGGCTTCCTGGCTTCCAGGCTTCCTGGCTTCCTGGCTTGGCTTCTTGGCTTTCTGGCTTGGCTTCCTGCTAGGCTTCCTAGATGCTTTGGCTTATTGGCTTCCTGGCTCAGCTTCCTGCCTTCCAGGCTTGGATTCTGGGCTTGGCTTCCTGGCTTCAGGGTCTTCTGGCTCAGATTCCTGGCTAAGCTTGGCTTTCTGGCTTGGCTTCATGATATCCTGGCATGGCTTCTTGGCTGCCTCAGCTTCCTGGCTTGCCTTGGTTTCCTGGCTTTGCTTGGCTGCCTGGGTGTCTTGGCTTCCTGGTGTGGCTTTCTGGCTTGGCTTCCTCACTTGGCTTCCTGGCTTCCAGGCTTCTTGTACAAGGCTCAAGTACAAGGCTCAGCTTACTGGCTTGCCTTGGCCTCCTGGCTTGGTTTGGCTTCTTGTGTTGGCTTTCTGGCTTGGCTTCCTGGCTTGGCTTCCTGGAATGCTTGTCATCCTGGCTTGTCTTCCTGGCTCATGTTTCTGGTTTGGCTTCCTTGCTTGGCTTCCTGGATGGCTTGGCTTCCTACTGTTGCTTCTTATATTCCTGGCTTGGCTTCATACCATGGCTTCTTATATTCCTGGCTTGGCTGCTTGGCTTCCTTGCTTTCCTTGGCTTCCTGGCTTGGCTTGGCATCCTCGCTTGGCTTCCTGTTCCTGTTTCTCTTCCTGGCTTGGCTTGGCTTGGCTTGGCTTCCTGGCTTGTATTTCTGGCTTGGCTTGATTTCCTGGATTGCTTTCTTGGATTCCTGGCTTTGTGTGCTGGTTTGGCTTGGCTTGGCTTCCTGGCTTGTATGCCCAGCTTGGCTTGGTTTCCTGGATTGTGTTCTTGACTTCCTGGCTTGGTGTCTTTGCTTCCTGGCTTGGCTAGGTTTCCTGGCCTTGTTTCCTGGCATGGGTTTCTGGCTTGACTTCCTGGCTTACCTTGGCTTGCTGGCTTGTACTGGCTTGGCTTCCTGGCTTTGCTTGGCTTCTTGTCTCTGCTTGGCTTCCTGGCTTGGCTTGGCTTCCTGGTTTGTATTCCTGAATTGCTTTCTTGGCTTCCTGGCTCGGCTTGGTTTCCTAGCTCAGCTTCCTGGATCGTCTTGTTTTCCTGGCTTGGTTTCCTGATTTGGCTTCCTGGCTTGGCCTGGCTTCCTGGCCTGTATTCCTGGCTTGGCTTGGTTTCCTTGATTGTTTTCTTCGCTTCCTGACTTGGCTTCTTGGCTTCCTGGTTTCCTGGCTTCCTGGCTTTGCTTGATTTCCTGACTTGGTTTCCTGGCTTGGCTTCCTGGCTTGCCTTGGGTTGCTGGCTTGGTGTAGCAGAAAAAGCGGCTGTTCAGGTCGCCCAATATAAATATCGAAAGCAAAGAGGTCGAGTAAACCAGAAAAAGGTGCATGCAGTGATCACAGAGGCAGGAAGGAATTGGGACCCTGAGAAATGGGATGGAGATGTGTGAGATTCAACCGATTTGGATAGTAGTTCAGAGGGTGAGGTGTGTGTTGAAGCAAAGCCAGTGTTATGAAGAAAATTGGAACACAACCTTCTAGGTCGTCTGGTTAGGCAGGATGTGGTAGATGATTTCACTCAGCACGAAATTAATGATGTTATGGACAGGTTCAAACAAAAGCCTGGAGAATATTTGCTTTGTTGGGCCGTTGGGTTGCGTGATTTAGGGCTTCAGGACTTAAATTGGATCCAGGTGATGCTAAGAAATTTGTAATGTTAAGCTCAGAGTCATTAGTTCAGGAATCTTCTGAGGAATGGAGGATGAGACTAATTTATTAGTAGTGGTGGCAGAGGGTTGTAACAGGAAAATACTCCACTGAAGTGGAATGGCCCAGTGCAGATTGACCTTGGTATACTTTATGGGACTGTGTACAGCATGTTATGGAGGAGAGAATGAAAACCACTGTTTTTGTCAGAGATGCAGATGCTATGCTGCAGGCTCCACTATCAGTTTCAATTCAGAACAGGATTATTAGGACTGCACCACTGGCATATAAAGGCATTATGATGACTTTATTGAAAAATGAAACTGGAAACCCCATAGGACAAATCATAGAAAAAATCCAGCAGTTAGGAGATTTTGGGGAATGGGGCCCCAAAAAAACATGAGAGGCAATAACCGGAGGGACGAGGTGAAAGAGAATCGACTCAGAGAGATATTAAAGCAAATAAAACAAAGACTAGGGACAACGTGGGCCCTCTCTGGAAGCTATCAGAACTGGCTGCCCTGGATTTGGAGAAGGCTGAGGTTCTTTCTTAATGACTTCTTTGCCTCAGACTTCACTGGCAAAGGCTCTGACCACACTGCCCATGTCTTGGAAGGCAGATGCAGGGACTGTGAGAATGAAGACCTTAGGCCCACTGTAGGAGAGGGTCAGGTTCGAGACCATCTTAAGAACCTGAACGTGCACAAGTCCATGGGACCTGATGAAATCCATCCACGGGTCCTGAAGGAGCTGGCGAATGAAGTTGCTAAGCCACTGTCAGTGGAGGACCACTTGGAACAAAATGGACACGAGCGATCCAGGACTCGTGTCAATAGCAAGAGTTTGAGTTAGGTCTCACAGCCTGGCATCAAGGTCATCTAAAGAACACTCGTGGGGGCAGAATGAGAAAGTTGGCTCAACAAGAACAACTCCCGGATGTGGAATGCAAAACTTGGCAAACTTAAGGACTTGTAAGGCCTTCACGTGAACTGAAAGCTTTAGCCAATCATAAGCCGTATCTATGCGTGTGTCTCGTTAAGCTCAACCAATTAGGATTGTATAAGGTCCGCGTGGACACTCAGAGAGAATATATAAACAGCTATCTGGGCTTAATAAAGCGTCAGCATTTAATCATATTGGTTGTCCTGCTGTCCGTTTATCTCCCACAACTGTCCATCAGATTTGGAAAATCATGGCAGTCAGGTGAAGTTTCTGATGACTGGAAGAAGGGTAATATAACCCCCATTTTCAAGAAGGGGAAGGTGGAAGACCCAGGGAACTACAGACCAGCCAGTCTCACCTCTGTGCCTGGCAAAATCTTGGAGCAGATTCTCCTGGAAAGCATGCTAAGGCACATGAAAAATGATGAGGTGGTGGCAGCCAACATGGCTTCACTAAGGGGAAATCCTGTCTGACCAATTTGGTGGCCTTCTATGATGGGGCTACGGAACTGATGGATAGGGGCAAAGCAGTTGATGTCATCTACCTGGACTTGTGCAAAGCGTTCGACACTGTCCCGCATGACATCCTTGTCTCTAAATTGGAGAGACATCAATTTGATGGATGGACCACTTGGTGGATAAAGAACTGGCTGGATGGCTGCACACAAAGAGTTGTGGTCAATGGCTCATTGGTCAATTGGAAAACAGTAAGGAGTGGTGTCCCTCAGGGATCGGTGTTGGGACCAATCTTGTTCAACATCTTTGTCGGCGACATGGACAGTGGCATTGAGTGCGCCCTCAGCAAGTTTGCCGACGACACCAAGCTGTGTGGTTCAGTTGATACAGTGGAGGGAAGGGATGCCATCCAGAGGGACCTTGACACGCTCGTGAGGTGGGCTGATGCCAACCTCATGAAGTTCAACCAAGCCAAGTGCAAGGTCCTACACCTGGGTCAGGGCAATCCCAGGCACAGCTACATGTTGGTTGGAGAAGAGATTCAGAGCAGCTCTGCAGGGAAGGACTTGGGGGTGTTGGTTGATGAGAAGCTTAACATGAGCCAGGAGTGTGCACTCGCAACCCAGAAAGCCAACCGTATCTGTCATGGTTTAAGCCTAGCCGGTAACGGAACCACACAGCCACTTGCTCGCTCCCCGCCTTCTTCCTCCCCCTGCTTCCTGAGGGATGGTTAGGAGAATCACAAGAATGTAACTCCCACGGATTGGGATAAGAACAGTCCAGTAAATAAGGTATAATACAAAACCACTACTACTGCTACCACCAATAATAATAATAATGGTAAGGGAAATAACAAGGGGAATGGATACAATTGCTCACCACCCACCGACCGATACCCAGCCCGACCCGAGCAGCGATCTGGACCTTCTGGGTAACTCCCCCCAGTTTATATACTCGGCATGACGTGCTGTGGTATGGAATACCCCTTTGGCCAGCTTGCATCAGGTGTCTTGTCTCTGCTTCCTCCTGGCTTCCCCTCCTCCCTGGCAGAGCATGAGACTGAGAAAGTCCTTGGTCAGAGTAAGCATTACTTAGCAACAACTAAAAACATGGATGTTTTATCAGCATTGTTCCCAGGCTGAAAGTCAAAAACACAGCACTGCACCATCTACTAAGAAGGAGAAAAATGACTGCTATAGCTGAACCCAGGACAGTATCCACCCCTTATTCCGTAGCATTCACGTCATGCTCAGATCCCACATTTTTCAATATACCATCGCTTTTGTCTCATACATATATATATATCTCTCTACACCCAAACACAAAGAGAGAGATATCATTCCTTAGTCCATGGGCCAATCCCTATAAAGTTGCTGAATTCATCCCTTCCATGATGTCAGGCTCCATCTCTTGTAAGAGTCTTTCAGGGCAGGAGGGACGGTGTGTAGTGTTGGGTTGTTGCCTGCTGATGACACTGCCAAACTTGTCTGGTTTCATCAAAATTCATTCTTTGTTGGGGTGGTGATCGGAGGGAAGTCAGGGTCAGTTGCTGGCGACCTGAAGATATCTAGCTGGTGGGCTATAAAAGTGTTATAGAGCAGGCAACAGCGTACAATTGAGTTCATTGGCTGTTTTCCCCCAAAATCAAATCCCCTTGAGGTACACATCGGACTTCCCCATCTTCCCTCATTACCCACCAAGTATATCCAGGTCCCTGAGCAAAAGCAACCCCACAAGTGGTTTTGCCTTTACCTGAAGCAGGAATAACCCAGACTGTCTTCCCCAACAAATTCTTTATGTGCACCACAGGAACTTTATCCCCCTCTACAGTACGTAAAAGTTCTGATTGGGCTGGGCCAGCCCTGTTGGCAGATCCCCTAGTGTTGACTTCCTTGGCTTCCTGGCTGGGTTTCCTGGCTGGGTTTCCTGGCTTGGCTTCCTATCTCTGTTTCCTTGCTTGGCTTACTGCTTGGCTTCCTGGCTTCCTGGCTTGGCTTCCAGGTTTGGCTTCATAGATTTACTTGGCATCCTGGCTTGGGTTCCTGGCTTGGCTTGGCTTCCTGACTTGGTTTCCTGGTTTTGCTTATGCGCTTGGCTTCCTGGCTGGGTTTCCTGGCTCAGCTTCCTGGCTTGTCTTCCTGGATTGCTTGTCTTCCTGGTTTGTCTTGTCTTTCTGCCTTGGCTTCCTGACTCTGCTTCCTGACTCTATTTCCTGACTTGGCTTCTTGGCTTCCTGGCTTGGCTTCCTGGCTTGACTTGATTTCCTGGCTTTGCTTCCTGGCTTCCTGGCTTGGTTTCATGGCTTGGATTAGCTTCCTGGGTTGGCTTGACTTCATGGCTTGGCTTCCTGGCATGGCTTGGCTTGGCTTCCTTTCTTAGTTTCCTGGCTTGGCTTTGTGGTTTGGTGTTTTATACAGCTTGGTTTCCTGGATGGCTCAGCTTCCTCGGTTGGCTTGACTTCATGGCTTGGATTCCTGGCTTGGCTTCGTGACTCTACTTCCTGGCTTGGATTCTTGGCTTCCTGGTTGGCTTGGCTTCCTGCCTTGGCTCAGCTTCTTGACTCAGCTTCCTGGCTTGGCTTGACTTCCAGGATTGTTCTTGGATTATTGACTTGGCTTCCTGGCTCGGCTTCCTGGCTCAGCTTCCTGGCTTGGCTTGACTTCCAGGATTGTGCTTGGCTTCCTGGCTTGGCTGCTTGGCTTGACTTCATGGCTTGGCTTCCTGGATGGCTTGGCTTCCTGAAAGGCTTACCTTTCTCACTCAGCTTCCTGGCTTGGCTTCCTGGCTGGCTTGGCTTCCTGGCTGGCTTGGCTTCCTGGATGGCTTGACTTCCTGGATGGCTTGGCTTCCTGGCATTCTGGCTTGGTTTCATGGCTTGGCTTTCTGGCTCGGCTTCCTGGCTTGGCTTAAGCTTCCTGGCTTGGTTTCCTGGCTTGTCTTCCTGGATTCCTGGCTTTCTGGCTTGGCTTCCTGGCTTGGTTTGGATTCCTGGCTTGTCTTCCTGGCTTGGCTTTCTTGCCTATCTTGGGTGCTTGGCTTGGCTTGTCTTCCTAGCATGGCTTCATTGCTTTCCTTGGCTTCCTGGCTGGACTTGGCTTCCTAGCTTGGCTTCCTGGCTTCTTGACTTGGCTTTCTGGCTTGGCTTAAGCTTCCTGGCTTGGTTTGGATTCCTGGATTGTCCTCCTGGCTTGGTTTTCTTCCCTATCTTGGGTGCTTGGCTTGGCTTGTCTTCCTAGCATGGCTTCATTGCTTTCCTTGGCTTCCTGGCTGGACTTGGCTTCCTAGCTTGGTTTCCTGGCTTCTTGACTTGGCTTCCTGGCTTCTTGACTTGGCTTCCTGGCTTGGCTTAGCTTTCTGGTTCGGATGCATGGCTTGGCTTAAGCTTCCTGGCTTGATTTCCTGTCTTGTCTTCCATTGCTCTCAGTGCAGTTTTTAACAGCACGTTGTACTGTTCAATTTTCCCAGAGGCTGGTGCATGGTAGGGGATGTGATATACCCACTCAGTGCCATGCTCTTTGGCCCAAGTGTCTATAAGATTGTTCCAGAAATGAGTCCCATTGTCTGACTCAATTCTCTCTGGGGTGCTGTGTCATCACAAGACTTGCTTCTCAAGGCCCAGGATAGTGTTCCGGGCAGTGGCGTGGGGCACAGCTTATGTTTCCAGCCATCCAGTGGTTGCTTCCACCATGGTAAGCACATGGCACTTGCCTTGGCGGGTCGGTGGGAGTGTGATATAGTCAATCTGCCAGGCCTCCCCATACTTGTACTTCAGCCATCGTCCTCCATACCAGAGAGGCTTTAACCGCTTGGCTTGCTTAACTGCAACACATTTCACATTGATGAATAACCTGGGCAATAGTGTCCATTGCTAAGTCCACCCCTGGATCACAAGCCCATCTATATGTTGCATCTCTGCCTTGATGGCCTGAGGTGTCATGGGCCCATGGGGCTAAAAATAATTCACCCTTATGTTGCCAATTTAAATTCATCTGAGCCACTTCAGTCTTAGCAGCTTTATCCATGTGCTGGTTGTTCTGGCATTCCTCAGTGGCTGGACTCATGGGTACACGAGCGTATACGTTGCGTATCTTCGCCACCAGGTTCTGCACCCAGGCAGCGATATCTTGCCACAATACAGCAGCCCAGATGGGTTTACTTCTGTGTTGCCAGTTGCTCTGCTTCCATTGCTGCAACCACCCCCACAGGGCATTTGCCACCATCCATGAGTCAGTATAAAGTGCAGGCCATTTTTCTCATTCAGCAATGTCCAAGACCAGCTGGATGGCTTTCATCTCTGCAAACTGACTCCATTCACCCTCTCCTTCAACAGTTTCTGAACCTTGTCACAGGGGACTCCACACAGCTGCCTTCCATCTCCAATGCTTTCCCACAATACAGCAGGACCCATGCAGTGGAACAAGGGCCATATGGCTTTTTCCCCCCAACCCCTTTTTCTTCCTGGGACAGTTCATTAGTATGGTTGGGGCCTCATTCAGCATGCGATCACCTCCTTCTTCGGTGACATCCCAAAATCTTTGCCCTCTGGCCAGTCCATTGATGACTTCTAGAATTCCTGGATGACTGGGATTTCCTATTCGAGGCCGTTGTGTAATTAGTGCGGCCCACTTACTCCATGTAGCATCAGTTGCATGATGTGTCAGAGGAGACCCTGCTTTTGAACATCCAGCCCAGGCACGGGCAACCGGGGTGCCAGGAGGAGCTGCGCTTCAGTTCCAATCACTTCTGAGGCAGCTCGAACCCCTTCATAGGCTGCCAGTATCTCTTTTTCAGTGGGAGTATAGCTGGCCTCGGATCCTTTATTATCCCCGACTACGAAAAGCCAAGGGGTCGAACCTCGAGTCTCCCCTGGAGCTTTCTGCCAGAGGCTCCAGGTAGGACCATTCTCCCCAGCTGCGGTTATAGAGCACATTTTTCACATCTGGCCCGGCCCGGACTGGTCCAAGGGCTACTGCATGAACTATTTCTCGTTTAATTTGTTCAAAGGCTTGTTGTTGCTCAGGGCCCCATTTGAAATCCTTCTTCTTCCGGGTCACGTGGTAGAGAGGGCTTACAATGAGACTGTAATTTGGGATGTGCATTCTCCAGAACCCCACAACACCTAAAAAAGCTTGTGTTTCTTTCTTGTTAGTTGGTGGAGACATTGCTGTTATCTTGTTGATCACGTCTGTGGGGATCTGGCAACATCCATCTTGCCATTTTATTCCCAAAAATTGAACCTCCTGTGCAGGTCCCTTGACCTTATTCCGTTTTATGGCAAAACCGGCCTTCAGCAGGATTTGGATTATCTTCCTCCCTTTCTCAAAAACTTCTTCCTCTGTATCACCCCACATGATGATGTCATCAGTGTATTGCAGGTGTTCTGGAGCTTGCCCCTGTTCCAGTGCAGTCTGGATCAGTCCATGGCAAATGATAGGGCTGTGTTTCCACTCCTAGTGCTGTCAGTTCCAAGTATACTGGGCACCCCTCCAAGGAAAAGCAAACTGTGGCCTGCACTCTGCTGCCAAAGGGATTGAGAAAAATGCATTGGCAATATCAATTGTGGCATCCCACTTGGCTGCCTTTGTTTCCAGTTCATATTGAAGTTCTAGCATGTCTGGTACAGCAGCACTCAATGGTGGTGTGACTTCGTTCAGGCCACGATAGTCTACTGTTAGTCTCCACTCTCCATTAGACTTTTGCACTGGCCATATGGGGCTATTAAAGGGTAAGCGGGTCCTGCTAATCACTCCTTGTTTCTTCAGTCGACCGATCAGTTTATGGATGGGAATCAGGGAGTCTCGGTTGGTGCCGTATTGCCACCGTTGCACTATTGTGGTTGCGATTGGCACTTAATGTTCTTCGACCTTCAGCAACGCCACAACAGAAGGATCCTCTGAGAGACCAGGCAAGGTGGACAGCTGCTTAATTTCCTCTGTCTCCAAGGCACCTATACCAAAAGCCCATCAGCACCCTTTTGGGTCTTTGAAGTACCTTCTCCTGAGATAGTCTATGCCAAGGATGCATGGAGCCCCTGGACCAGCACAATGGGGTGCTTTTGCCACTTCCTCCCAGTCAGGCTGATTTCAGCCTCCAGTACAGTCAACTCTTGGGATCCTCCTGTCACTCCAGAAATAGAAACGATTTCCACCCCTTGATACCTTGATGGCATCACGGTACACTGTGCACTGGTATCTACTAGAGCCTTATACTTCTGTGGGACTGATGTGTCAGGCCATCTGATCCACACAGTCCAGTAAACCCAATTGTCCCTCTCCTCCACCTGGCTGGAGGCAGGGCCCCTCAGATAGTGATCAGAAGATTCTCCACTTACGTCTTGTAGAAAGGGATTAGTATTCCTTATCACAGGAGCTGGAGTAAAATCAGCTCTTCCACTCCATCTGGGAAACTGCTCACCGGAAACTGGAGCCACAATTTTCATGGGAGGATCCCCCTTGACAGTTGTTGTCTTCTTCAGTTCACGCACCTGTTGCTCCAGAACTGAGGTAGGTTTACTGCCCCACATTCTCATGTCTTCTCCGTGATCCTGCAGGTAAAACCATAGGGTGGCCTGTGGCATGTACCTCCTCTATCTTCTCTCTCAAGCAGTAGGGCACCTTCTGTTAATAGCTGAGATGGGGGTTGGTACACATGAGGAGCTGGATAGATCGGATAGATCATCTCTCAACTGTTTGAACTCCTGGGTCAGGAATTTTTCCACAGCTGAAATGATGGAAGGGGTGAAATTGTCTTCGAAGTCTCGGAGTTGAAGACTCAATTCATCGACTGTTGGTGGTGCTACCTCACTCCAGGTCATTGATGCCAATGAGTGGGCGTATGATGATGGTGCACTCCGTGCAAACTTCTACCACATGGGTCATGTACACTCAACTTCATCTGGATCTACAGGTGCATTCCAGGCATCCGGCCTACGATAGATCATCTCTAGAATGGCTGATTCCCTCAGGGACTGGATGCCTCTCTCTATTGTGGTCCACTTGGCTGAGCAACTCATAACATCATCCTTGTAGGGAAACCTTTCCTTTACAGCTGCCAGGAGCCACCTCCAAAGTCTGAGGGCTCGTTTCTCTTTTGCAATCGCTTTGTCAATTCCTCCTTCCCTAGCAAGTGATCCCAGCTGCTTGGCTTCCCTACCTTCTAGTTGGTGACCGTCAGCCCCATTGTCCCGGCATTGGAGCAACCAGGTGACGATGTGCTCCCCTGGAAGATGGGTCAAATCGTTTCGCATATTCCACAACTCGATCGAGGTCCGGGATCGAGAAGTCACCTCTTCTTCTTCTTCCTCTTCCTCTGACCCATGTAGTAGTAACTCTTGTTCAGATGCTGTCCCCTGTAGTAAGTGCATTGGGTCTTCATCTTTCTTCACTTCACGGGTTGCTCTTTGTGCCTCTCATTTGCTTTTCCCCTTACTTACAGGGCTAACCGATATTGGTACAGATTGGTCATTTGGTTTAGCTGCAGTGTCTGTCGCTGTGTTTGGAGTGCCTGCTGTGGCTGTTGCTGGGGTTGTTGCAGCTGCTGTGCTTGGGGGTTGAGTAACACCAACAGCTGCATTGTCTGTTGCTGTTGGGGTTTGAGTAGCTGTGGTGCTTGTCACTGGAGTTGGTGTAGCTGCGGTGCTTGGAGTAGCTGCGTTGTCTGTTGCTGTCGGGGTTTGAGCAACTGCTGTGCATTTTACTGGGGTTGGTGTAGCTGCTGTGCTTGGAGTTGGAGTAGCTGCGTCGTCTGTTGCTTTGCCATCAGATCCAGAGACTTTTTTTTCCCTTTGAAGGTGCTGGATAGTGTTGAGCAGGGCTCTGTAGGTGTAGGCCAAGCCCCAGCACGTTGCAGCGAGTTGTCCCTCTCTGGTATAACCAGGACTACAGCACACCTCGTTTAAGTGTTTTACTAGTTTTTCCGGATGTTGCACTTGTTCAGGGGTGAAGTTCCAAAGCACTGGAGGGGCCCACTGGCCTAGATACTTGCCCATACTATCCCACACACCCTGCCACTCATAACTGTCCAGCCTCAGGGAAAGTCTATTGGTGGTCCTCCTATATCGTCGTCTAACCCTAGACCTGATTTGAACCCGATACTGCTTAACTTTCGAGATTAAACGAATTAGGATGTTCCCAGGATGGGATGGCCGTGGGTAAAACACACTCCGTATGTGTGCCAACATGCTGATCCCCAGCACAATCAGCAGGCAGGTTTCAAGGGTATTCAAAGGCCATCCAAAACCTTCAGAACTCTCAACTGCTGTTGCAAATAGGCTGGTGGGGGAACGGGGGGTGAAAGGGAATGCCTCCTTCGTAAGTTGACCCCCCAGGAGAAAAAAAAGATATGCAATTGCTAAAATATTTCATTATATACCTCCCAAAGTAGAGAGGTGATGGCCACGCTGGAAGCACAAACCAGACCAGTTTCATGATCAATGAGTCTATTGTATTACAAGTCATTACCATGAAGTACAGTGAAACAAGAACCTTAGCCCAGGCCCCCCAGCCAATAAACGCTAAAACAGCAAATAGTGGCTGTAAGTAAGGTACAACATGCTGAAACTCTGAGATCAAGCGCAACAAGTCTGAGAGCCAAATAATCACCATTGTGACGAGTAGTAACAATGAATGCTTATCACAAATATGATTAGACACACTCTGGTCAGATCTGTCGTTATCTCAACCCTTCGTGCCCCACGTTGGGCGCCAAAAAGAACTGTCGTGGTTTGAGCCCAGCCAGTAACTCAGAACCACGCAGCCGCTCGCTCACTCCCCCCCTTCTTCCTCCCCCCCGCTCCCAGAGAGGTGGGGAGGAGAATCAGAAGAATCTAACTCCCACGAGTTGAGATAAGAGCAGTCCTTCAACTAAGGTATAATACAAAACCACTACTGCTACCACCAATGATAATAATGATAAGGGAAATAACAAGGGGAGAGGACAGAATTGCTCACCACCCGCCGACTGATACCCAGCCCGACCCGAGCAGTGATCTGGGCCTTCCAGGTAACTCCCCCCAGTTTATATACTGGGCATGACGTGCTGTGGTATGGAATACCCCTTTGGCTAGTTTGGGTCAGGTGTCCTGTCTCTGCTTCCTCCCGGCTTCCCCTCCTCCCTGGCAAAGCATGAGACTGAGAAAGTCCTTGGTTGGAATAAACATTACTTAGCAACAACTAAAAAAATCGGTGTTATCAGCATTGTTCCCAGGCTGAAAGTTAAAAAACACAGCACTGCACTAGCTACTAAGAAGGAGAAATATGACTGCTATAGCTGAAGCCAGGACAGTTTGAAATGCAAATATGTAGTGATGGGGGAATTTAAGACTCCCCTGTTTATCCTGAGGAAAGGCTTAGCCAGGAGACATTTTTGACCGTCAGCTAATAAGCTGTTGTGACTGTGACACATGACATCCACCACATATTTTAAATTCGCTACTTTATTATGCTTGTCTGACTTTCAGTTTAATAAGACAGAGCTGTTAAGGAGGGAGCAGTGGTACAAAAACTCTAATGAGAGGACAATTTGAAATATGTCTACAGATGTCTGACTGTGCAAAACTGGTATCTGTCCTGGAGGCAGTGTACTCCATATACAGTTATTTGTATCGTTTCATAAGTAACTATTCAGTTCTCATAGGCACAAGCCTATCAGCAGTCTTTCAGACAGTTATTTTTAAAAGCACCATAATAAATCCCAGTTGGCAAGGAATTTCTTCTTTTAAATTATTTTCTCTTCAAGACCACACAACATGTACAGCTTTGCAGAAATGTCAGGTTTGAACAAAGTCTATGTTCTTTGAACAAAAAACCTCCTTCAATACTAGAAATAGGAGTAGGCAGAAATCTCTTCCAATGGCATGTTTCAAATTTCAATTTGCTGCCAAGGGCAAATGGAGACGCCTGGTGCCTGTGCCCTCATTTTGGCCAGTTTGCATCGCCTACCTGAGCAGTGCCTTGCTCTCTCCTAGCTGTACTCAGCCAGTGCCAGCCTGGGGGCTGGGCTGGAGGAGACACCTTCCTCTGGCCAAGCCCCAGCACGTTGCAGCGAGTTGTCCCTCTCTGGTATAACCAGGACGACAGCACACGTTGTTTAAGTGTTTTTCTAGTTTTTCTAGATTTTGCACTTGTTCAGTGGTGAAGTTCCAAAGCACTGGAGGGGCCCACTGGCCTAGATACTTGCCCATACTATCCCACACACCCTGCCACTCATGACTGTCCAGCCTCGGGGAAAGTCTATTGGTGGTCCTCCTATGTCGTCGTCTAACCCTAGACCAGACTTGAACCCAATACTGCTTAACTTTCCAGATCAGACGAAATAGGGTGTTCCTAGGGTGGGATGGCCGTGGGTAAAACACACTCTGTATGTGTGCCAACATGCTGATCCCCAGCACAATCAGCAGGCAGGTCTCAAGGGTATTCAAAGGCCATCC
>NC_044301.2:9718949-9830152 GCF_004027225.2 Strigops habroptila
TGGGCCAATGAGCATGGCATTGAGTGGCTATATCACATCCTCTACCATGCACCAGCCTCTGGGAAAATCAAACGGTACAATGGGCTGATAAAAACTCCACTGAGAGCAATGGGTGGTGGGACTTTCAAACACTGGGATACACATTTACCAAAAGCCACCTGGTTGGTCAACACTAGGGGATCTGCCAACAGGGCTGGCCCAGCCCAATCAGAACTTTTACGTACCGTAGAGGGGGATAAAGTTCCTGTGGTGCACATAAAGAATTTGTTGGGGAAGACAGTCTGGGTTATTCCTGCTTCAGGTAAAGGCAAACCCACTCGTGGGGTTGCTTTTACTCAGGGACCTGGATATACTTGGTGGGTAATGCGGGAAGATGGGGAAGTCCTATGTGTACCTCAAGGGGATTTAATTTTGGGGGAAAACAGCCAATGAACACAATTGTATGCTGATGCCTGCTCTATAACACTTTTATAGCCCACCAGCTAGATATCTTCAGGTCCCCAGCAACTGACCCTGACTTCCCTCCGATCATCACCTCAACAAATAATGAATTTTGAGGAAATCAGACGAGCTCAGCAGTGACCAGACGAGTTTGGCGGTGTCATCAGCAGGCAACAACCCAACACTACACACCATCCCTCCTGCCCTGAAAGACTATTACAAGAGATGGAGCCTGACATCATGGACTGGATGAATTCAGCAATTTTATAGGGATTGGTCCATGGACTAGGGAACGATATTTTTCTCTTTGTGTGTGGGTGTGGGTGTATATATATGTGTATATATGGGACAGGGACGATGGTGTGTTGAGAGATGTGGGATCTGAGCATGATGTGAATGGTATGGAATAAGGGGTGGATACTGTCCTGGGTTCAGCTATAGCAGTCATTTTTCTCCTTCTTAGTAGCTGGTGCAGTGCTGTGTTTTTTAACTTTCAGCCTGGGAACAATGCTGATAACACTGATGTTTTTAGTTGTTGCTAAGTAATGTTTACTCCGACCAAGGACTTTTTCAGTCTCATGCTCTGCCAGGGAGGAGGGGAAGCTGGGAAGAAGCAGAGACAGGACATCTGACCCAAACTAGCCAAAGGGGTATTCCATACCACAGCTCGTCATGCCCAGTATATATACTGGGGGGAGTTACCCGCAGGGCCCAGATCCCTGTTTGGGTCATGCTGGGTATCGGTCGGTGGGTGGTGAGCAATTGTATTCCCTCCCCTTGTTATTTCCCTTATCATTATTATCATTGGTGGTAGCAGTAGTGGTTTTGTATTATACCTTAGTTGCGGGACTGCTCTTATCTCAACCCGTGGGAGTTACATTCTTCCGATTCTCCTCCCCATCCCTCCGGGAGCGGGGGGAGGAAGAAGTGGGGGGGAGTGAGCGAGCGGCTGTGTGGTTCCGAGTTACCGGCTGGGCTCAAACCACGACCATGACCAAAAGTATTTTCTAACTTAAAGGCTAAATGTTTAGTATTACAAAAGCAGAAAGTTATAAATAACAACAACAAATAATTAAAGTGGAGTTTCTCTATCTTGCACACATACAGAAAGAAAAAGTGTCAAGATGATATGTGCATATTTATATATATTCACAGAGACCCTTATATACTTATTATAGAATGTTACCTATAGATTAGTCATAAAGGGATTTTTTTTTTTTATTATACACAAGTACTTTTATCATCTGCTCATTTAGCCATGTCATGTTCAGTCATGGTGCGAATGCGAGCTACCTATGGAAATCTAGCTGTCAGCTTTTGAATTCTATCTAGCTCTGTCCCTGCCTTGTCCTTTATTACTGGGTAGCAGTGCTAGTCTGGACAGTATGACAATGAAGGAAACAGTACACCAGATCTTATTGATTGCATCATCATTCTGTGGAGATTTACTGTTGGTGCTGATTTTCTAGGTCTTGCTGTTACTCAGCAAAACCAACACGATAGAGGTGCTTTGGCACTCATCTTGTCTGAACCATTTATGTGTCTGTGAAGTATATATGAAGAGACAGACGTTAGTGCCTTACTGGATGATACTCTGCTCTCAGGTTAATCTGTGAAGAGCAAATCAGACTTTGCATTGAAAAATAATGAATTTTCCTCTAGGCAATTTCTGCTTTGTGTGCGCTGTAACCATCACAAATGATCTGTTGGTTTTGTGTATTTGAGCTCTTAACTACTGCAACATTTTCAAAGCAAACCTGTGACTACTTGACTCTATTTTATAGTCAGCTGTCATTGTAGTTTTTTCTTATTAGCACTGAATTGAGAGCATTACATTAAAAAAAATAAATTTACATCTATTAAAAGGAGTTTGTTGACACTCACTACTTAGTTTATGCACACCTTTATAGAAGGGCAGAAAATAATGCGTATTATGTGTGATGTAAGTTGCTGAAAGGATTTCATGTGGTCCAGGCAAGGCACAAAACTGATGTGCTCCTGTTAAATCTTCCACAACCACACCAAATATGTTTTCTTAGAGAAAAAAATAAACCACATGTCTAGCTTTAATCTCTGCTGATTAGATGAGGAAATAAGAGCACAAAAACCTGAGGTCTTGCCTAAATTCAGGTCTTGTGCAAGGGGCCACAAGCGTCCACCATAGTGCATACAGAAAAGGAGGGCATTAATCCAGGAAGCTGGGAGCTAGTAAAAAAAAAAAACAAACCAACAAAAAAAAACCACACACACACATAAAAAAAAAACAAACCCCCCAAGAAAAGAAGAAGGAAGAGGACAATTAAAAGCAAGAAGCTTCCTCCAAAATCTGACATCCCCACCCAGAACCACTTTGCAGTTCTGCAGGGAGCTAACAAGGAAATGCCCACCACACCAAATGAACAACCAGATGATGCACCAGTAAAGAGAATTACTACTACTGCCTTCACTATTTCAGCTGCTCCATCTAATGAGTCAGCTTTATTTGGAGCTCAGCTCAAATGCCTCTATACAAACACCTGTAGTATGGGGAATAAACAAGAGGAATTAGAGATGTGTGCATGGCTACAGGGATATGATATCATTGGCATCACAGAAACATGGTGGGATGGCTCCTATGACCGAAGCATTGGAATGGAAGGTTACAGGCTCTTTAGGAAAGACAGGCCAGGCAGATGGGGAGGGGGAGTTGCTATTTATGTCAGTGATAGGCTGGAGAGTATGGAACTCTGTCTGTGGAGAGGTGATCAGTCAAGAGAGAGCTTGTGGGTCAGGGTCAAAGGGAGAACAGTGATGGGGGACATTACGGTGGGGATCTGTTACAGGTTGCCTGATAAAGAGGACTCTGCGGATGAAGCTCTCTATAGACAGATAGGAGCAACCTCACACTCGCAGGCCCTTGTCCTCATGGGGGACTTCAACTATCCTGATATCTATTGGAGGGATGGTACGGCCCGGCGCAAGCAGTCCAGGAGGTTCCTTGATTGCGTGGAAGACAACTTCCTCTTGCAAGTAATAGAGGAGCCAACAAGGAGAGGTGCCATGCTTGACCTTGTGCTCACCACCAGGGAGGGGCTGGGTGGGAATGTGATGCTCCAGGGAAGCCTTGGCTGTAGTGATCATGAGATGATCAAGTTTAAGATCCTCAGGGCAGTGAGAAGGGCACACAGCAAGCTCCCTGCCCTGGACTTCAAGAGAGCAGACTTTGGCCTCTTCAGGAACCTCCTTAGTAAGGTTCCATGGGATAAAGTCCTAGAGGGCAAGGGGGCCCAAGGCTGCTGGTTGATATTCAAGGATCACTTGCTCTAAGCTCAGGAGTGTTGCATCCTGACTAGAAGAAAGTGCAGCAGGAGGGCCAGGAGACCTCCATGGATGGATAAGGAGCCGCTGAGGAAACTTAGAGGGGGAAAAAAGAAGCTTATAAAAGGTGGAAGCGAGGACAGGTGGCCTGGGAAGAATACAGGGATGTTGTCTGGGAAGCTAGGGATGAGGTCAGGAAAGCTAAGGCTCAGTTAGAATTGAGTCTGGCAAGGGATGTGAAAGATAACAGGAAAGGCTTCTATAGGTATGTAGCAAACAAAAGACAGACTAGGGACAACATGGGCCCTCTCTGGAAGCTGTAAGGAGAACTGGCTACCCTGGATTTGGAGAAGGCTGAGGTTCTTAACGACTTCTTTGCCTCAGTGTTCACCGGCAAGTCCTCTGACCACACCACCCAAGTTTTGGAAGGCAGATGCGGGGACTGTGAGAATGAAGACCTTAGGCCCACTGTAAGAGAGGATCAGGTTCAAGATCGTCTTAAGAACCTGAATGTGCACAAGTCCATGGGACCTGATGAAATCCATCCACGGGTCCTGAAGGAGCTGGCGAATGAAGTTGCTAAACCACTGTCCATCATATTCAAAAAATCCTGGCAGTCAGGTGAAGTTCCCGATGACTGGAAAAAGGGAAATATAACCCCCATTTTCAAGAAGGAGAATATGGAAGACCCAGGGATCGACAGACCAGTCTCACCTCTGTGCCTGGCAAAATCTTGGAGCAGATTCTCCTGGAAAGCATGCTAAGGCACATGAAAGACAACGAGGTGGTTGGTGACAGCCAACATGGCTTCACTAAGGGGAAATCCTGCTTGCACTTGCAGCCCAGAAAGCCAACTGTATCCTGGGCTGCATCAAAAGAAGCGTAACCAGCAGGTCAAAGGAGGTGATCCTGCCCCTCTGCTCTGCTCTCTTGAGACCTCACTTGGAGTATTGTGTACAGTTTTGGTGTCCTCAACATAAGAAGGACATGGAGCTGTTGGAGTAAGTCCAGAGGAGGGCCATGAGGATGACAAGGGGGCTTGAGCAACTTCATATGAAGACAGGCTGAGAGAGTTGGGGCTGTTCAGCCTGGAGAAGAGAAGGCTGCATGGAGACCTCATAGCAGCCTTCCACTATCTGAAGGGGGCCTACAAGGATACTGGAGAGGGACTCTTCACTAGGGACTGTAGTGATAGGACAAGGGGTAATGGGTCCAAACTTAAACAGGGGAAGTTTAGGTCAGATATAAGGAAGAAGTTCTTTACTGTGAGGGTGGTGAGGCACTGGAACAGGTTGTGCAAAGAAGTGGTAGATCCCTGGCAGTGTTCAAGGCCAGGTTGGATGGACTCTCGGGTGACATGGTTTAGTGTGAGGTGTCCCTGCCTATGGCAGGGGGGTTGGAACTAGATGATCTTAAGGTCCTTTCCAACCCAAAGTATTCTATGATTATAATCTTTCATGCTCCATGGATCTGACCTGAATCCTGCTCTACTTAATGGCCTGTGATCAGTTCTACTGAGTTCTTGTGTTGCATAAGTGCTCGAACTCCACTCGAAAGGCGGGTAGTGGGTTGTCACAAGCAGTGATCTGTAAGACTAAGCAGGTAAGACAGCTTGCTGTCTACACCCTCCATGTTTTACTTTTGGATTAGCACTATCTGGCCTCCATCCATCTGAACGTCCATTAGAGGATGGAGTGTACTTAGCGCACTTCTGAAACTCATCTTCTGGTTTACTTTCATCTGCTAGTAGCTGTCAGTCTGCTCTCTCTGTGGTAACTTGTGGTCTTCTTGCAAGATTTCAGCTATGTTCTTCAATGTACATTGTTAACTAAAAACCCCAAGTCTGGAAATATTTCTGTCAAGTTATTAGTGACAGCAGCAGGTCATCAGTTCTGTTTGTACTGTGTAGCGTAGAGGTCTAAAAGTCATTAAGTCATTTGCCCTTTTAGATGTTGCTAGTTACAAAATGGGTATGTTACAAGGAAGGTTTGAGATAAAACTGTAGCTTGACATTAACAATTTAACATAACAAGCAAAAAGTAGGAACAGAAAAAGTTTGCTGCAGATTATCTTAAGTTTTACTGAATCTTTCTATATTTTGTGTTTGTTTGTGAAACAGTTACCTATAGGAACTTCTTAAGAAGTTACCCTTTATGTTAGCATGGGTTGCTGTGTTACTTGAAATCCAACACTGTGTTTCTTGAAGTCCCTGTTCTCTGTAACATGTTAGCCTTAGTCCTTACTCTCTAGACCATAACCAAAGCACCTAGGGTCTATTGTATATAGGATGAGTTATTTGACAACCTGGCAAGGTAAAAATCTAGCCAGCCAACTTGGCAACAAAACTTACTTTTAAGGTGTCCTGAAGTGAACTTCTTTCATTATAATACTAAAAAAACACACCCACAGATCAAGAAGACCCTTGCCCAGTTGAAGACCCTTCCTCTGCGCAAGCATAGTAACAGAAGAGAATGACATTGCAGATGTTATAATTGTATGCAAATCACTAACCAATCATTGTACCTGGGAGTTTACTACCTTGTAATTTTTGTGTATGAATGGAACGACGAAATCATCATGGGGTGTGCTTGATTTGTGGAAATTCCGCCTAGCTCCCAGTGCTGCAATAAAGAAGTGCCTGCTTCTTAATGCTACATTGGTATTAAGGAGGTTTATTCTCCCAACTTTCGGTGACAGTTTTGGCGACCCAGATGGGACCTTGTGAGTGAGACTGGAAGAGATCGAGTGCTGATCAAACTCCGGCCAGCACTGAGGAACTGTCGGGGACAAACATCGCCCTCAACTCATAAAGCTCCTTGCAGTGTTCCTTGGAGAAAAGGGTAAGGCACTTCTTTCAGATTTTGGTTTGGAAAGCCTGCCTGTAAGGCGCAGTGAAAGCTGCACAGGGTTGGGGCTAAGAAGGTACCCATTTGTATTTGGAAGCCTAGGCGTCTGCCCGTAGGTCATAAGCGAAAGCTATTGCAGGGTTGGACTTTGGTTGATAATTACTGTTGCATGTTTGGTAATTACCATTTGCATATTTTATTGTTATTTAGTAATTACCGTTTGCATGTTTTGATAATTACTGATTGCATATTTTATTGTAATGACATTTTTTAAGAGTAAAAGTTCTGGAAATTTGACCATGGATGAAAGGATACCAAAAACATCACTGTTAAGATGTTCGTTAGCACATTGGGGTGATTTGCATGATGATTTACACAAAAGCCAGATGACTGAATATTGTAACCATTGGTGGCCTTTGTATGTTTTGAAGTATCAGGGAAAATGGCTAAAAAAATGAACTTTGAGTTATAATGCTATTTTGCAGTTAATGTTGTTCTGTAGAAGAGAAGGTAAATGGAATGAAGTGCCATATGGAGATTTGTTCTTTTATTTGAGACAACGAATGGATTGGCAGAATGAACGTAAGTTAATCAGTTGAGATAATTTGGTGATGGCGTTAACTTCGGAAAATAAGAAAACAAAGAGTTGCTGTTTGGCTTGTGATATTGGAAAGAGGTATATTAAGTGTACAGTACCAAGAGAGGATGAAATAGAACTGGAACTAGAAGTAGCACCCCCATAGGAGGGACAGAATTTTCCTCCTTCATGTGTAAGGGAAAGAAGTATTGAAGCAGAACCAGATAGTAGTGGAATGGAGGATGAGATAGAAGAAGTAGTAGTTCAGTGTCTCGAAGAACTAGACAACAATCCCAATTGTTAGCCCCTTTGAGGCAGGGAGTAGGACAGAATGGGCCAGTATATGTAAAGGTGCCATTTTCCATCATGGACTTGATGGTGTGAAAACAAGCAGCAGGGCTACACAGAGAAGATCCAGAGAGGGTAGGAAGAGTGGTAGAGACAATTATTAGAATTCAGGATCCTGATTGGAATGATCTACAAGTAATATTGGATAATTTATTGGATAGTACTGAGAAGCAGATGGTATTAAATTTTGCAAAAGCACAGGCAGAGACAGCACACATGAATGCAACTCTCCCTGGAACTCTGGAGCAGAATTTTCCTTTGGGGGATCCCCAGTGGGATCTGAATAACATAGAAGAAGGTTAAATCGGTATAAAAAATGGGTGCTGTATGGAATAAAGCATGCAATGCCAAGAGCTTTAAATTGGTCTAAATTATATGAGGTAAAACAAGATAAGATTGAATCTCCCTCTGTGTTCCTGGAAAAATTAAAGGAGACTGCTAGAAAATATGCTGATTAAAAATTGGAAAACAAGGCAATCAGCACCTGCTATAAAAAGAAAACCCCAAAAGTTAGAGGGAGAGGAAATAGCTCTTTTAACAGGGAATGTAGTAAGGGGAAGAGGACAAGCCAGAGGAAGAGGAGGTTTTAGAACTTGGGTAACCGAGAATCTAATGCACCTCTAGGGATAGATCAATGTGCATATTGCGGGGAAGAGGGACATTGGAAAAATGACTGCCCTAAACTAAAGGCAAGTCAGTGAGAAGCTGCAAGGATGATGACCCTAGATGACTAAAGAGGATCGGAGGGGAACCCAGCTGAGCCTCTGGTTATAATTAAGCTGGGAGATTATAAGGTTGAATTTTTAGTAGATACAGGTGCAACGTATTCTGTTTTGAACACTTGCAAAGGGAAATTAGGAAATAAAATGGCCAGTATAATTGGAGCGACTGGGAAGCAAGAAAATAGGCCATTTCTTCAACCCCTAGATTTGAAATTTGGAAATAAAGTAATTATGCACAAATTTTTGTATGTGCCAGACTGTCCAATACCTTTGCTGGGGCAAGATCTATTGTCCAAATTAAATGTGCAGATAATGTTTCAGAAAGGAGAGATTCTTTTAAAAATACCAGAATCAAAGACAGGAAATAATGATGATAGAGGAGAAAGCTAAGGAACAAATACCACAGGCGGTAGATCAGGCTGTTATACCTATAGTCTGGAATACAGACATACCTGGTAAGTCAAAGACAGCACAACCTGTAAAAATAGAGTTGAAAGAACTGCTGAGATGGTTACATCACCAAGTGTTCTAGAAAACAGCAGTTGTTGAGATTACAAGCCACTTTTGTTCATCAGAAATCCTCTAACTCATCTTTCAACTTATTTGCGACAAACCTGTTTCTAAAACAAATGGCTAAAACTATCTGCACTGTTTAATAAAGTTACCATATGACTCCTTTAAATACTCTGGGTATGTCTGACTTGACACTA
This sequence comes from Strigops habroptila, assembly GCF_004027225.2. Lineage (NCBI taxonomy): Eukaryota > Metazoa > Chordata > Aves > Psittaciformes > Psittacidae > Strigops > Strigops habroptila. Next base: position 9,727,891 of record NC_044301.2, read on the forward strand.
ATTCTTACCTCTTGCCAGCCCAAATATTATTTTAATCAGCTGGCAGTGTGTTGATTGATATTAATATTTCCAAATGCGGAGTGCCTGGCCAGCAGTCACTGCTCTGCAGAGCTGCCAGTGTCCACGTGTTTCTGGCAATGGTGACTGCCTTTTTTAGGCCTTTTATTTATTTATTTTTCTTCTCCCCCTCAAGTAGTGTTTCAGAGCAGCAGCCATCACCATATATTAGCTTAATGCATGTTGATCTCAAAAAAATCTTCCATTCCCACTACTGATATTTGTCTACTATTCTACTTGGAACCAGCATGCAGTATAAATGGTTTAGACATATGAATAAATAAACCTCTAAATATCCATATCCTTGTAACAGCAAAAACCAGATTAAATGTAATGTTTAGAACAGTGCATTGCTACAAACAGTGGTTTGGTGAGCAAATGGATTCTTAGTAGCTGGTGCAGTACAGTGCTTTTGACTTTCAGCCTGGGAACAATGCTGATAACACTGATGTTTTTAGTTGGTGGTAAGTAATGTTTACTCCGACCAAGGACTTTCTCAGTCTCATGCTTTGCCAGGGAGGAGGGGAAGCCGGGAGGAAGCAGAGACAGGACACCTGACCCAAACTAGCCAAAGGGGTATTCCATACCACAGCACATCATGCCCAGTATATAAACCGGGGGGAGTTACCCGGAAGGCCCAGATCACTGCTCGGGTCGGGCTGGGTATCGGTCAGCAGGTGGTGAGCAATTGTATTCCCTCCCCTTGTTTTTTCCCTTATTATTATTATTGGTGGTAGCAGTAGTGGTTTTGTATTATACCTTAGTTACTGCTCTGTTCTTATCTCAACCTGCGGGAGTTACATTCTTATGATTCTCCTCCCCATCCCTTGAGGAGCAGGGGGAGGAAGAAGAAAGGGGAGTGAGTGAGCGACTGCGTGGTTCCGAGTTACCGGCTGGGCTTAAACCACAACAGTTCTTTGTGGCGCCCAACGTGGGGCACGAAGGGTTGAGAACGACAGATCTGAACAGAGAGTGTCTAATCATGTTTGTGATAAGCACTCATTATTACTACTCGTCACAATGTTGCTTTATTTGCTCTCAGAGTTGTTGTGCTTGATCTCAGAGTTTCAGCATGTCACACCTTACTTACAGCCACTATTTGCTGTTTTAGTGTTTATCGGCTGGGGGGCCTGGGCTAAGGTTCTTGTTTCACTGTATTTCATGGTAATGACTTGTAATACAATAGACTCATTGATCATGAAACTGGTCTGGCTTGCATTCCCAGCATGGTCATCACCTCTATACATTGGGAGGTATATAATGGAATTTTTTAGCAATTAGATATCTTTTTTTTTCTCCTCGGGGGGTCAACCTAGGAAGGAGGCATTCCCTTACACCCCCCCGCTCCCCCACCAGGCTATTTACAACAGCATTTGAGAGTTCTGAAGGTTTTGGATGGCCTTTGAATACCCTTGAGACCTGCCTGCTGATTGTGCTGGGGATCAGCATGTTGGCACACATACGGAGTCTGTTTTACCCATGGCCATCCCACCCTGGGAACACCCTATTTCGTCTGATCTCGAAAGTTAAGCAGTACTGGGTTCAAATCTGGTCTAGGGTTAGACGATGATATAGGAGGACCACCAAGAGATTTTCCCTGAGGCTGGACAGTCATGAGTAGCAGGGTGTGTGGGATCGTATGGGCAAGTATCTAGGCCAGTGGGCCCCTCCAGTGCTTTGGAACTTCACCACTGAACAAGTGCAACATCCGGAAAAACTAGTAAAACACTTAAACGAGGTGTGCTGTCGTCCTGGTTATACCAGAGAGGGACAACTCGCTGCAACGTGCCGGGGCTTGGCTGACGCCTACAGAGCCCTGCTCAACACTATCCGGCACCTTCAAAGGGAAAAAAATGTCTCTGGATCTGATGGCAAAGCAACAGACAAAGCAGCTGCTCCAACTACAAGCACAGCAGCTACACCAACCCCAGCAACAGACACTGTAGCCACTCCAACCCTAGCGGCAGAGAGTGCAGCTAAACCAAATGGCCAATCTGTGACAATATCGATTGCCCCTGTAAGCAAGGGGAAAAGCAAACAAGAGGCACAAGGAGCAACCTGTGCAGTGAAGAAACATGAAGTCCCAATGCACTTACTACAGGGGACAGCTTATGAACAAGACATACTACTACGTGGATCAAAGGAAGAGGAAGAAGAGGAAGACGAAGAAGAGGTGACTTCTTGACCCCGGACCTTGACCGAGCTGCGGAATATGCAAAAAGAATTCCCTGAGGGAATCAGCCATTCTAGAGATGATCTATCGTAGGCCGGATGCTGGGAATGCATCCGTAGATCTAGATGAAGTTGAATGTACACGACCCATGTGGCAGAAACTTAGATGGAGTGCACCATCATCATATGCCCATACATTGGCATCAATGACCTCGAATGAGATAGCACCACCAACAGTGGATGAAGTGAGTCGTCAACTCTGACAGTTCAAAGACAATCTCACCCCTTCCATGATTTCAGCTGTGGAAAAACTGTCCCAGGAGTTCAAACAATTGAGAGATAATTTATCTGATCTATCCAGCTCCCCATGTGCACCAACCCACGTCTCAACTATTAACAGAAGGCGCCCTACTGCTCGAGAGAGAAGATATAGGAGGTACACGCCATGGGCCACCCTATGGTATTACCTGCGGGATCACGGAGAAGACATGAGAAAGTGGGATGGAAAACCTACCTCACTTCTGGAGCAATGGGTGCGTGAACTGAAGAGGAGAACAATGGTCAAGGATGATCCTCTCAAGAAAGTTGCTGCTCCAGTCTCTGGTGAGCAGTTTCCCAGATGGAGTGAAAGAGCTGATTTTACTCCAGCTCCTGTGATAAGGAATACTAATCCCTTTCTACGAGACATAAGTGGACAATCTTATGATCACTATTAGAGGGGCCCTGCCTCCAGCCAGGTGGAGGAGAGGGACAATCGGGTTTACTGGACTGTGTGGATCAGATGGCCTGGCACATAAGTCCCACAGGAGTATAAGGCTCTAGGAGATAACGGTGCACGGTGTACTCTGATGCCATCAAGCTACAAAGGGGTGGAACCCATTTATATTTCTGGAGTGACAGGAGGATCCCAAGAGTTGACTGTACTGGAGGCTGAAATCAGCCTGACTGGAAGGAGTGGCAAAAGCACCCCATTGTGACTGGTCCAGGGACTCCATGCATCCTTGGCATAGACCATCTCAGGAGAGGGTACTTCAAAGACCCAAAAGGGTATAGATGGGCTTTTGGTATCGCTGCCTTGGAGACAGAGGAAATTAAGCAGCTGTCCACCTTGCCTGGTCTCTCAGAGGATCCTTCTGTTGTGAGGCTGCTGAAGGTCGAACAACAAGTGCCAATTGCGACCACAACAGTGCACCGGCAGCAATATCGCACCAACCGAGACTCCCTGATTCCCATCCATAAGCTGATCCATGGACTGGAGAGCCAAGGATCACCAGGACCCACTCACCGTTTAATAGCCCCATATGGCCAGTGCAAATGTCTAATGGAGAGTGGAGACTAACAGTAGACTATCGTGGCCTGAAAGAAGTTACAGCACTATTGAGTGCTGCTGTACCAGACATGTTAGAACTTCATTATAAACTGGAGTCAAAGGCAGCCAAGTGGGATGCCACAATTAATATTGCCAATGCATTTTTCTCAATCCCTTTGGCAGCAGAATGCAGGCCACAGTTCGCTTTTACTTGGAGGGGCGGCCAGTACACTTGGAACTGACTGCCCCAGGGGTGGAAACACAGCCCTACCATCTGCCATGGTTTGATCCAGACTGCACTGGAACAGGGGCAAGCTCCAGAACACCTGCAATACATTGATGACATCATTGTGTGGGTCGCTACAGAAGCAGAAGTTTTTGAGAAAGTGAGAAAGATAATCCCAATCATGCTGAAGCCCAGTTTTGCCATAAAACGGGGTAAGGTCAAGGGACCTGCACAGGAGATGCAATTTTTGGGAATAAAATGGCAACACTGATGTTGCCAGATCCCCACAGATGTGATCAACAAGATAACAGCAATGTCTCCACCAACTAACAAGAAAGAAACACAAGCTTTCTTAGGTGTTGTGGGGTTCTGGAGAATGCACATCCCAAATTACAGTCTGATTGTAAGCCCTCTCTATCATGTGACCTGGAAGAAGAATGATTTCTAATGGGGCCCAGAGCCTTTGAACAAATCAAACGAGAGAGAGTTCATGCAGTAGGCCTTGGACCAGCCCGGACTGGGCCAGACGTAAAAAATGTGCTCTATAGTGCAGCCGGGGAGAATGGTCCTACCTGGAGCCTCTGGCAGAAAGCTCCAGGGGAGACTCGAGGTCGACCCCTCGGCCTTTGGAGTCGGGGATACAGAGGATCTGAGGCCAGCTATACTCCCACTGAAAAAGAAATACTGGCAGCCTATGAAGGGGTTTGAGCTGCTTCAGAAGAGATTGGCACTGCAGCACAGCTTCTCCTGGCACCCCGGCTGCCTGTGCTGGGCTGGATGTTCAAAGGCAGGGTCTCCTCTACACATCATGCAACTGATGCTACATGGAGTAAGTGGGCCGCACTAATTACACAACGAGCTCGAATAGGAAATCCCAGTCATCCAGGAATTCTAGAAGTCATCATGGACTGGTCAGAGGGCAAAAATTTTGGAATATCACCAGAGGAGCTGGTGATGCGTACTGAAGAGGCCTCACCATATAATGAACTGTCAGAGAGTGAGAAGCAATATGCCTTGTTTACTGACAGGTCCTGCTATATTGTGGGAAAGCATCAGAGATGGAAGGCAGCTGTGTGGAGTCCCCTGGGACAAGTTGCAGAAACTCCTGAAGGAGAGGGTGAATCAAGTCAGTTTGCAGAGGTGAAAGCCATCCAGCCGGCCTTGGACATTGCTGAACGAGAAAAATGGCCAGTACTTTCTCTCTATACTGACTCATGGATGGTGGCAAATGCCCTGTGGGGGTGGTTGCAGCAATGGAAGCAGAGCAACTGGCAACGCAGAAGTAAACCCATCTGGGCTGCTGCACTGTGGCAAGATATCGCTGCCTGGGTGCAGAACCTGGTGGTGAAGGTATGCCACGTAGATGCTCATGTACCCAAGAGTCAGGCCACTGAGGAACACCAGAAGAACCAGCAAGTGGATAAAGCTGCTAAGATTGAAGTGGCTCAGATGGACTTAGATTGGCAACATAAGGGTGAATTATTTTTAGCCCGGTGGGCCCATGACGCCTCAGGCCATCAAGGCAGAGATGCAACACATAGATGGGCTTGTGATCGAGGGGTTGACTTAGCAATGGTCACTGTTGTCCAGGTTATTCACGAATGTTAAACATGTGCTGCAATTAAGCAAGCCAAACGGTTAAAGCCTCTCTGGTATGGAGGACGATGGCTGAAGTACAAGTATGGGGAGGCCTGGCAGATTGACTATATCACACTCCCACCGACCCGCCAAGGCAAGCTCTATGTGATTACCATGGTGGAAGCAACCACCAGCTGGCTGGAAACATATGCTGTGCCCCATGCCACTGCCTGGAACAATGGGTGGTGGGACTTTCAAACACTGGGATACACATTTACCAAAAGCCACCTGGTTGGTCAACACTAGGGATCTGCCAACAGGGCTGGCCCAGCCCAATCAGAACTTTTACCTACTGTAGAGGGGGATAAAGTTCCTGTGGTGCACATAAAGAATTTGTTGGGGAAGACAGTCTGGGCTATTCCTGCTTCAGGTAAAGGCAAACCCACTCGTGGGGTTGCTTTTGCTCAGGGACCTGGATATACTTGGTGGGTAATGAGGGAAGATGGGGAAGTCCGATGTGTACCTCAAGGGGATTTGATTTTGGGGGAAAACAGCGAATGAACTCAATTGTATGCTGTTGCCTGCTCTATGACACTTTTGTAGCCCACCAGCTAGATATCTTCACGTCACCATCAACTGACCCTGACTTGCCTCCAATCCTCACCTCAACAAAGAATGAATTTTGAGGAAACCAGACAAGCTCAGCAGTGACCAGACGAGTTTGGCGGTATCATCAGCAGGCAACAACCCAACTCTACACACTGTCCCTCCTGCCCTGACTGACTGTTACAAGAGATGGAGCCTGACATCATGGACTGGATGAATTCAGCAACCTTATAGGGATTGGTCCATGGACTAAGGAATGATCTCTCTCTCTTTGTGTGTGGGTGTATATGTATATGTCTATGATACAAAAGTGATGGTATATTGAAAAATGTGGGATCTGAGCATGACGTGAATGGTATGGAATAAGGGGTTCATACTGTCCTGGTTTCAGCTACAGCAGTCATTTTTTCTCCTTCTTTGTAGCTGGTGCAGTGCTGTGCTTTTGACTTTCAGCCTGGGAACAGTGCTGATAACGCCGATGTTTTTAGTTGGTGGTAAGTAATGTATACTCCAACCAAGGACTTTCTCGGTCTCATGCTCTGCCAGGGAGGAGGGGAAGCCGGGAGGAAGCAGAGACAGGACACCTGACCCAAACTGACCAAAGGGGTATTCCATACCACAGCTCATCATGCCCAGTATATATACTGGGGGGAGTTACCCGGAAGGCCCAGATCACTGCTTGGGTCATGCTGGGTATCGGTCGGCAGGTGGTGAGCAATTTTGTCCTCTTCCCTTGTTATTTCCCTTATCATTATTGTTATTGGTGGTAGCAGTAGTGCTTTTGTATTATACCTTAGTTACTGGACTCTTCTTATTTCATCCCGTGGGAGTTACATTCTTCCGATTCTCCTCTCCATCCCTCCGGAAGAGGGGGGAGGAAGAAGGGAGGGAGTGAGCGAGCGGCTGTGTGGTTCTGAGTTACTGGCTGGGCTTAAACCACAACACAGTGGTAGGCTGTTGTGTCACAATTTAGGAAATTGAAGGGTAACTCACTTGAGCATGTTCATTTGATGAACATGTAGTCTCTTCCACAGTCATCCTTATAGTGACAGTACAGCCAATTTAAGAGGCAGAGTCTGTCACAACACCGTAGTTCTTTTTTACATTGCAGAATGCTCTGTTCATGTGAAAAGTGGAGAAACAATAGATGACTTGGTGTATCAAGAACTCCTTTCTGAGCAACAAAACCACTATTCAGCTGAAAGTCAATCTTCCTGCTTTTGAAAGCCTTGGGTGGATGAAGACATATTTATCAGATTGTTGATGGGAGTGTCATCACTTCTCATATCTTAACAGGATCACCCCTTCCTAGTTACTTTGTAATTTATTTTTTTTTCACATTTCGCCAGCATTGCTATTGAAAGTGATCTTTTGATGGTAGATAAACTATTTTCTGACAAGCACATCTGAGTGTGTAAATGCATATACATTGACATCATTTAGTTGCATGGTTTTGTAGGGCCTTCCAATGATAAAAGAATTAAAATATACAGAAAATAGTTCATTAATGACAGAATAAAAAGTTGTAAAGTTTGTCAAGAAGACATTTGTACAGGCAGACTCTTTGGAAATCAGTTTTAAACTTCATGAGAGTATTAGAACTGTATTCAGGTTACTTTATGTGAGCAATCTAAAGTATTCCAAATACAGGCAAATAAAAGGTCAAGCCAAACTTGAAAAACGCTCTTGAAAGTAAAGGCACAGAGGGCTAGTGTGCATATTGGTACCCAACAGAAGATGGACAGTTCTGCTACGTCGCCTTTTTGTTTGCTCTCCAGTATTTTTAATTTGTAGACTTTTTTCCATCCTTCATAGCTGCAAAATCATGCAGTTTGAAGTAATTGTTCGTGATTTCCAATTCTCCACATAGCTGCTCCAGTGGAAGATGTTGGTACCCTCAAATGCATTTATAAATATGACCAGCATTGGGGGAGGTGGTATGGTGGTTTTGGGCTTTTTGTTAAAATATTATAGAAGCAGCAGCTAAGCAATAATTCCTTTGTGGTACCTATATAGTCATTATGTAAATAGGATCAACTTTTTTTAACTTTAGAGCAGTTACACAGTGATTGCAAATATCAAAAAAGAATTCACCTGCAAGAAAATGATGCAAAAGGAAAAAATAATATATTAGCAAATTTATGAGAGTAATTTGTGCTGGTATGCATCTCATATTTACATCTTCCATAAAGTCTGTTTAGTTTGTAATCTAGTTTGCAGTTGCCCTAATTATTTTAAACCTCTTTAAACTTCCTCCAGTCTACACCTTTTTGTATCTTTCTTGTTCACTGTTCCTATTTTCACTAGTTCAACACCATTCTTCTCTATCATCACTGCTATTTCACAACTTTTGCGATGTAAGAGAGTTTTCTACAGTTCCTGCAACGTAAAATTCCTGTTCTACTTTTCACCACTTTACTGGCTCTACTTTGAAGGTCACTTGAAGACAAACACTGCTTCTCTCTCATCTAGAAAGTCATACTGTGCTTTCTGTTTCTGCTAGTTGTTGTTGAACTGTGTAAGTGACTTTGGGATACAGTCTTTATGAAAATGCTAGAAAACCACTGCAATATTTTATTATCTTCAGGGAGAACCATTAGGATTGTAAGCTATAAGAAATTATATGGGCAGATCCAATTTTGTATTTCCCAGATGTAACAAGAGCAAATTATGTCTTTTGTGAATCCAGATGATACAAATCTTCCATCTATTCTCAAGGGAAGCTGCAAAATAACAAAAAACTCCATGAAGACTTAAAATATGTAAATGCTTTTTTGAGGAAGAAACTGAGGCACAAACCTATAGCTGTGCAGCAGGCAGTGACAGAGGTAGGCATCACATGCAGTGTGGTACTGACTGAACAAATAACAATGTTTAAGTTCTGTGCCACAAAAATTCTTCTGAAACACAGTTTAATTTGTGAGAAAATGGCATGACTTTCTGAGATGATGTTTCTATGTCAGTAGAGGCTAGCACAAAGTATTTTGTCTTCAAAGTATGTTTTACCTTAGGTAAAATTGATTTGAAAACAATTTTTACTACAGGTGACAGGGAGCTAACAAAGTCCCTTTCGGAGAAGCACTTCCCAGTTCTAAGCCCACCTGTTCCCAACTTGATCGTGCCACACAATGGAGTGCTGATGGTTTTCAAGGTTTGTGTTCTAAAACAGCACACATTTGAATGAATTTATGAAGTGAAAATTAGTAATTTAAGAACATCAAAATGATCATATCAAATGTAAGGTTAAGATTTTGTGCCTCCAGCTTTGGGAAAGTTCCAATTTACAGCTGGCTTCATTCAGTAGGAACTTTTTTTTTATGTTTATAATCAGAAGGACAGAAATTCTAGACGTGATGCATAAAATTAATCCACAAGTTTAAAATTAACCTGCACCATTAAATTACACATAATAGTTTACAGCTATTGTACAGTATCCAAATTTGTATTTTCCTATGTTAGTAATATCACTTTTTTTTTTCTTTTTTTTAAAAATTCAAATGACCATTGAATTATGTCTTTTGAAGTGGGTATGTACTTTTTGCATCAACCACCGAGTCTGGTAATGCCTTCATCAGCCACCAGCAGTAACTATTCTCTGCAACATAACCCTCTGCACTTTGTAAAAGTCATAGTCCTCTTTCTTGCCTGCAGTCTGGCTTTAAAACCTTTGTAGCCAGCTATGGTAAGATAGTCATGGTGCAGAAGGATTCTCCAGTGACAGAGAGATGATTTAACAACTCTTGAGCAAGGCGAGAGGATGAGAGAATAAACAACACATGGCACATCTTAGTTGGATGCTTAATGCTTTGCTGTGCTTATATGATTGAGATGAACATGATACACAAACCTGTGCAAAACACGATATAAGGAAGAGATATTATTATCTCTCAGGTGACTTCTTGTGCCCCTCGATTCCTTAGTATTTTTGCATTGATGGAAAATAAAGAAATTTACCATACCCTTAAAGCAGAGGACAAACACAGATGTTATTTCTATACTATTATGGTGCCTTGATACTACCTTTAGCCCTGCATTTTACCATGCCATCCTTAGCTGTATTTCGGAATCACAGTTTTACATGTTTGAAAATCTGGGAAAAAGTTCTTATTTTTACCTCTATACATGCTCCAGCACTCCTGAAGCAGGATTTTGTGTCTCCAGCTTTGGGAAAGTTCCAATTTACAGTTGGCTTCATTCAGTAGTGTTGTGGTTTAAGCCCATCTGGTAACTCAGAAGCACGCAGCCGCTCGCTCACTCCCCCCCTTCTTCCTCCTGGAGGGATGGGGAGGAGAATCTAAAGAATGTAACACCCACGGGTTGAGATAAGAACAGTCCAGTAACTAAGGTATAATACAAAACTACTACTAATACCACCAACAATAATAATGATAAGGGACAGTATCCACCCCTTATTCCATACCATTCACATCATGCTCAGATCCCACATTTTTCAATATACCATGGCATTTGTATCATATACATATACACATATATCCTTAGTGCATGGACCAATCCCTATAAGGTTGCTGAATTCATCCAGTCCATGATGTCAGGCTCCATCTCTTGTAACAGTCAGTCAGGGCAGGAGGGACGGTGTGTAGTGTGTTGGATTGTTGCCTCATGAGGACACTGTGTACTTGTCTGGACACTGCTGAGCTTTTCTGGTTTCAACAAAGTTCATTCTTGGTTGGGGTGATGATCGGAGGGAAGTCAGGGTCAGTTGATGGTGACGTGAGGACAGTTGTGCTGCTGCCAGATTTTCCCATGACTTTATTCTCCACTGATGATGATGACAGCACATATCTTCTCTTCAAAGCTCAGAGTGGTGGAGATGGGCATCTAGCTGATGGGCTATAAAAGAGCTATATAGCAGGCAACAGCATACAATTGAGTTCATTGGCTGTTTTCCCCCAAAACTAAATCCCCTTGAGGTACACAATGGACTGAGGCATCTTCCCGCATTACCCACCAAGTATATCCAGGTCCCTGAGCAAAAGCAACCCCATGAGTGGGTTTGCCTTTACCTGAAGTAGGAATAACCCAGACTGTCTTCCCCAACAAATTCTTTATGTGCACCACAGGAACTTTATCCCCCTCTACAGTAGGTAAAAGTTCTGATTGGGCTGGGCCAGCCCTGTTGGCAGATCCCCTACTGTTGACCAACCGAGCGGCTTTTGGTAAATGTGTATCCCAGTGTTTGAAAGTCCCACCACCCATTGCTCTCAGTGTAGCTTTTAACAGCCCATTGTACCGTTTGATTTTCCCAGAGGCTGGTGCATGGTAGGGGATGTGATATACCCACTCAATGCCATGCTCTTTGGCCCAAGTGTCTATAAGGTTGTTCCGGAAATGAGTCCCATTGTCTGACTCAATTCTCTCTGGGGTGTCCTGTCGCCACAAGACTTGTTTCTCAAGGCCCAGGATAATGTTCCGGGCAGTGGCATGGGGCACAGAGTATGTTTCCAGTCATCAGAGGTTGCTTCCACCATGGTAATCACATGGCGCTTGCCTTGGCAGGTCGGTGGGAGTGTAATATAGTCAGTCTGCCAGGCCTCCCCATATTTGTACTTCAGCCATCGTCCTCCATACCAAAGAGGCTTTAACCTCCTCGCTTTCATAATTGCAGAACATTTCACATTCATGAATAACCTGGGCACTATTGTCCATTGCTAAGTCCACCCCTTGATCACAAGCCCATCTATGTGTTGCATCTCTGCCTTGATGGCCTGAGGTGTCATGGGCCCACTGGGCTAAAAATAATTCACCCTTATGTCGCCAATCTAAGTCCATCTGAGCCACTTCAATCTTAGCAGCTTTATCCACGTGTTGGTTGTTCTGGTGTTGCTCTGTGGCCTGACTCTTGGGTAGATGAGCATCTATGTGGCGTACCTTCACCACCAGGTTCTGCACCTGGGCAATGATATTTTACCACAGTGCAGCAGCCAAGATGGAAGGCTTTTACCTCTGCCAACTGACTCGATTCACCCTCTCTTTCAGCAGTTTCTGCAACTTGACACAGTGGACTCCATACAGCTGCCTTCCATCTCCGATGCTTTCCCACAATATGGAAGTACCCATCAGTAAACAAGGCATATTGCTTCCCACTTTATGACAGTTCATTATATGGTGGGGTCTCTTCAGTACGCACCACCTGCTCCTCTGGTGATATTCCAAAATTTTTGCCCTCTGGCCAGTCCATGATGACTTCTAGAATTCCTGGACGACTGGGATTTCCTATTCGAGCTCGTTGTGTAATTAGTGCGGCCCACTTTTACTCCATGTAGCATCAGTTGCATGATGTGTAGAGGAAACCCTGCCTTTGAACATCCAGCCCAGCACAGGCAACCGGGGTGCCAGGAGGAGCTGTGCTTCAGTTCCAATCACTTCTGAAGCAGTTCAAACCCCTTCATAGGCTGCCAGTATCTCTCTTTCAGCAGAGTATAGCTGGCCTCGGATCCTCTGTATCCCAGACTCCAAAAGTGGAGGGGTCGACCAATAGTCTCCCCTGGAGCTTTCTGCCAGAGGCTCCAGGCAGGACCATTCTCCCCACCTACGGTGTAGAGCACATTTTTCATATCTGGCCCAGTCCGGACTGGTCCAAGGGCTACTGCATGAATTCTCTCTCATTTAATTTGTTCAAAGGCTTGTTGTTGCTCAGGGCACCATTTGAAATCATTCTTCTTCCGGGTCACATGATAGAGAGGGCTTACAATCAGACTGTAATTTGGGATGTGCATTCTCCAGAACCCCACAACACCTAAGAAAGCTTGTGTTTCTTTCTTGTTAGTTGGTGGAGACATTGCTGTTATCTTGTTGATCACATCTGTGGGGATCTGGCGGCGTCCATCTTGCCATTTTATTCCCAAAAATTCAATCTCCTATGCTGGTCCCTTGACCTTACTCCATTTTATGGCAAAACTGCCCTTCAGAAGGATTTGAATTATTTTCCTCCCTTTCTCAAGAATTTCTGCTGCTGTAGTGACCCACACGATGATGTCATCAATGTATTGCAGGTGTTCTGGAGCTTGCCCCTGTTCCAGTGCAGTCTGGATCAATCCATGGCAGATGGTAGGGCTGTGTTTCCACCCCTGGGGCAGTCGGTTCCAAGTGTACTGGATGCCCCTCCAAGTGAAAGCAAACTGTGGCCTGCATTCTGCTGCCAAAGGGATTGAGAAAAATGCATTGGCAATATGAATTTTGGCATATCACTTGCCTGCCTTTTACTCCAGTTCATACTGAAGTTCTAGCATGTCTGGTACAGCAGCACTCAATGGTGCTATAACTTCATTCAGGCCACAATGATAGTCTACTGTTAGTCTCCACTCTCCATTCGACTTTCGCACGGGCTATATGGGGCTATTAAAGAGTGAGCGGGTCCTGCTGATCACTCCTTGGCTCTCCAATCTATGGATCAGCTTATGGATGGGAATCAGGGAGTCTCGGTGAGACTCCAAGCTCGGCTGCTTCATTTCCACTCTCTCCAAGACAGTGATACCAAAAGCCCATCAGAACCCTTTTGTGTCTTTCAAGTACCCTCTCCTGAGATGGTCTATGCCAAGGATGCACGGAGCCCCTGGACCAGTCACAATGGGGTGCTTTTGCCACTTCCTCCCAGTCAGGCTGATTTCAGCCTCCAGTACAGTCAACTCTTGGGATCCTCCTGTCACTCCAGAAATATAAATGGGTTTCACCCCTTTGTAGCTTGATGGCATCAGGGTACACTGTGCACCGGTATCTCCTAGAGCCTTATACTTCTGTGGGACTGATGTGCCAGGCCATCTGATCCACACAGTCCAGTAAACCCGATTGTCCCTCTCCTCCACCTGGCTGGTGGCAAGGCCCCTCCAATAGTAATCATAAGGTTGCACACTTATGTCTTGTAGAAAGGGATTAGTATTCCTCATCACAGGAGCTGGAGTAAAATCAGATCTTCCACTTCACCTGGGAAACTGCTCACCAGAGACTGGAGCAGCAACTTTCTTGGGAGGACCATCCTTGACCGTTGTTCTCCTCTTCAGTTCACGCACCCATTGCTCCAGAAGTGAGGTAGGTTTTCCATCCCACTTTCTCATGTCTTCTCCGTGATCCCGCAGGTAAAACCATAGGGTGGCCCGTGGCGTGTACCTCCTATATCTTCTCTCTCGAGCAGTAGGGCACCTTCTGTTAATAGCTGAGACATGGGTTGGTACGCGTGGGGAGCTGGATAGGATTGGATAGATTGTCTCTCAATTCTTTAAGCTCCTGGGACAGTTTTTCCAGAGCTGAAATGGTGGAAGGGGTGAGATTGTCTTCGAACTCTCAGAGTTGACTACTCCATCCGCTGTTGGTGGTGCTGCCTCATTCCAGGTCATTGATGCTAGCGAGTGGGCATATAATGATGGCGCACTCAGTGTAAGTTTCCGCCACATGGGTCATGTACAGTCGACTTCATCTGGAACTACAGATGCTTTCCTGGCATCTGGCCTACAATAGATCGTCTCTAGAATGGCTGATTCCCTCAGGGACTGCATCCCTTTCTCTATCATGGTCCACCTGCCTGAGTGACTCATAAGGTCGTCCTTGTAGGGAAACATTTCCTTCACAGCTGCCAAGAGCCACCTCCAAAGGCTGAGGGCTTGTTTCGCTTTTGCAATTGCTTTGTCAATTCCTCCTTTCCTTGCAAGTGATCCCAGCTGCTTGGCTTCCCTACCTTCTAGTTCATGACTGTCAGCCCTATTGTCCCAGCATCAGAGCAACCAGGTGACGATGTGCTCCCCTGGAAGATGGGTGAAAAGTATTTGCGTATTCTGCAGCACGGTCAAGGTCTGGGATCGAGAATTTACCTCTTCTTCTTCCTCTTTCCATGATTTCTCTATTAATAACTCGTTCAGATGGCGTCCTTTCTAGTGCGCACACTGAGTCGTCATCTTTCTTCACTGCACAGGTTGCTCTTTGTGGCTGTCATTTGCTTTTGCTCTTGATTATAGGGGCAACTGATATCAGCATGGGTTGGTCCTTTGGTTTATCTGCAGTGTCTGTCACCAGGGTTGGAGTGGCTGCAGTGTCTGTCACTGGGGTTGGAATGGCTGCAGCGTCTGTTGTCGGGGTCGGTGTAGCTACTGTGCTTGGCGGTTGAGTAGCTCCGTTGTCTGTTGCTCTTGGGGTTTGAGTAGCTGCTGTGCTTGTCACTGAGGTCGGTGTAGCTGCGGTTCTTGGATTTGGAGTAGCTGCGTTGTGTGTTGCTGTCAGGGTTTGAGCAGCTGCTCTGCTTGTTAGAATCATAGAATCATAGAATCGTAAGGGTTGGAAAGGACCTTAAGATCATCTAGTTCCAACCCCCCTGCCATGGGCAGGGACACCTCACACTAGACCATGTCACCCAAGGCTCTGTCCAACCTGGCCTTGAACACCGCCAGGGATGGAGCATCCACAACCTCCCTGGGCAACCCATTCCAGTGCTTCACCACCCTCACTGTAAAGAACTTCTTCCTTATATCGAATCTAAACTTCCTCTGTTTAAGTTTGAACCCATTACCCCTTGTCCTACCACTACAGTCCCTAAGGAAGAGTCCCTCCCCAGCATCCTTATAGACCCCCTTCAGATACTGGAAGGCTGCTATGAGGTCTCCACGCAGCCTTCTCTTCTCCAGGCTGAACAGCCCCAACTCTCTCAGCCTGTCTTCATACGGGAGGTGCTCCAGCCCTCTTATCATCCTCGTGGCCCTCCTCTGGACTTGCTCCAACAGCTCCATGTCCTTTTTATGTTGAGGACACCAGAACTGTACGCAGGACTCCAAGGGAGGTCTCACGAGAGCAGAGTAGAGGGGCAGGATCACCTCCTTTGACCTGCTGGTCATGCTTCTTTTGATGCAGCCCAGGATACGGTTGGCTTTCTGGGCTGCAAGTGCACACTGCCGGCTCATGTTAAGCTTCTCGTCAACCAACACCCCCAAGTCCTTTTCTGCAGGGCTGCTCTGAATCTCTTCTCTGCCCAGCCTGTAGCAGTGCCTGGGATTGCCCTGACCCAGGTGTAGGACCTTACACTTGGCTTGGTTAAACTTCATAAGGTTGGCATCAGCCCACCTCACAAGCGTGTCAAGGTCCCTCTGGATGGCATCCCTTCCCTCCAGCATATCAACCAAACCACACAGCTTGGTGTCATTGGCAAACTTGCTGAGGGTGCACTCAATCCCACTGTCCATGTCGCCGACAAAGATGTTGAACAGGACCGGTCCAGCAACCGTGTTGCTGGGGTTGGTGTAGCTGCTGTGCTTGGGGTTTGAGTAGCTGCCTTGTCTGTTGCCTTGGCATCAGATCCAGGGACATCTTTTTCCTGCTCCTTACAGAACAGGGCTCTATAGGCGTAGGCCAAGCCCCAGCACATTGCAGTGAGTTTTCCCTCTCTGGTATTGCCAGGACAACAGTACAGCTCGTCTAAGTGTTCTGCTAATTTTTCTGGATTCCACATTTGTTCAGGAGTGAAATTCCAAAGCACTGGAGGGGCCAAGTGGTTCAAGCGCTTGCCCATACGATCCCACACACCCTGCCACTCATGACTGTCCAGCCTCGGGGAAAATCTCTTGGTAGTATTCTTAAATAGTCATTTAACCTTGGACAAGACCCAATCCGGACCCTGATTAGCATCCGAGATCAGACAAGATCAGGTGTTCTCAGGGTGGTCACTCTGTAAGCAAAACAGAGAGAGCATATGCAGCAACAAGCTGGTTCCTAGCAAAAGGAGCATGCTGCTTTCAAGGGCATTGAAAGGATATTCAACATCTTTAACATTTCCAGAATCTACTCCTACTGTAAATAGCCTGGTAGGGGAGAGGAGGGTGTGAGGGAATATCTCCTGCATAGGTTGACACCCCAAGTGAAGGAAAAAGAAAGATGCGTAATTGTTAAAATTTCCCATTACATGCCTCCCAATGTATAGAGGTGATGACCACACTGAGGATGCATACCGGCCCAGTTTCATGATCAATGAGTCTATTGTATTACAGGTGATTACCATGAAGTACAGTGAAACAATAACCTTAGCCCAGGCCTCAAAGCCGATAAACGTTAAAACAGCAAATACTGGCTGCAAGTAAGGTATGACATGCTGATACTCTGAGACCAAGCGCAACACCTCTGAGAGCAAATAAGTCAACATTGCGATGAGTGACTATTAATCCGAAACAATGAATGCTTATCACAAATATCATTAGACACACTCTGGTCAGATCTGTCATTACCTCAACCCCTCGAGCCCCACGTTGGGTGCCACAAAGAACTGTTGTGGTTTAAGCCCAGCTGTTAACTCAGAACCATGCAGCTGCTCGCTCACTCCCCCGCTTCTTCCTCCCCCCGCTCCCGGAGGGATGGGGAGGAGAATCGAAAGAATGTAACTCCCACGGGTTGAGGTAAGAACAGTCCAGTAACTAAGGTATAATACAAAACTATTACTGCTACCACCAATAATAATAATGATAAGGGAAATAACAAGGGGAGAGAATACAATTGCTCACCACCTGCCAACCGATACCCAGCCCGACCTGAGCAGTGATCTGGGCCTTCTGGGTAACTCCCCCCAGTTTATATACTGGGCATGACGTGCTGTGGTATGGAATACCCCTTTGGCCAGTTTGGGTCAGGTGTCCTGTCTCTGCTTCCTCCGAGCTTTTTGTGCCCCTCCTCCCCAGCAGAGCATGAGACTGAGAAAGTCCTTGGTTGGAGTAAACTATACTTCGCAACAACTAAAAACATCGGTTTGTTATCAGCATTGTTCCCAGGCTGAAAGTCAAAAACACAGCACTGCACCAGCTACTAAGAAGGAGAAAAATGACTTGTACAGCTGAACCCAGGACAAGTAGGAACTTTTCTTTTTTTTTTTTTTTTGTTTGTAATCAGAAGGACAGAAATGCAGCTCTGAAGATAGCTTTCTTTTTTCTTTTTCATTTTGGACTTCTGTCATGTTTTTAGATATCTTTCGGGTTGGCTAATAGGATCAAGTTGCAGAAGTACAGTTTCCACTCATGTTTCTATTGAGGATTGTGCTGTTCTAGAAGTGTCTATGTATATACAAAATTTTTGTTGGTTATATTCTGATTTTGTGCTCCCCTAAATACTGGGACAGTTTCTGACTGGGACCAATGATAAGAAATTTACTATACAGCACGTACCTCAGCAGACAATAGCATGAATATGTTGTAACTGCTTCTTCAATCTAATGTTTAATGTCCCATATTCCTTTGAAAGGAACATCTGATTCCACAAACGTGTTTCATGTGAGGAGCGTGATTATTAGTGTAGCTTAACATACTCTTTGTTGCTCCTCTTTGCAGTGTGTGTGTTCTTTCTCTAGCACCAAGTTCCAGGCCAAATCAGAAATCGCTTTGGATTCACTTTCCTCACCTGATGTGTCTCTGAGGCAGAGTTATAATTACAGTACTGAATGACTAGATATTGTTGGGCTACTTGTCAACGTGGCACCTGCAATAAACCAGGAGTGTTAATTTGTCATTCAGAGCTTTTATTGTCTCTTCAAGTCTGCAGTGTTTTTACATTTGTTTGCTGAGCAGGGAACGAGGATTGCATAGTAGGCTACCTACTCACTGCACCTTTAGAGGGAAGTTTCAGGGCAATACATTAAGATGACAACAAGGAAACATGGTTTACAAATTTCCAAAACCTCTAGTCTCTTCTGTTCTGCATTGGGCTTTCTATGACCTATTTTTTAAATAAAATCTTGTACTTGTCAGTTGTTTGGGCCAATGACTTGTGTACTGTGTATGTTTGGAGAATGAAAATGGCCATCATGTATCTCCATAGTCTGACTTGTAAATAACCCCAAATGGGGAGCATTTAGCCCAAAATACTGAATTCTGCTAATAAGAGGAGATGGTTAAGTGTAGATTAGAAGCAAAGTTCAATATGAGGTTGCCCTAGTAAGACTTAGTCCCCATGCAACGCTACAGGCTTGGGAAAGAGAGGATGGAAAGCTGTTCGGCAGAAAAGGATGTAGAGGTGCTGATTGACAGCCACTTAACATAAGCCAACTTGTGCCCAGGCAGCCAAGAAGGCCAACGGCATCCTGGTGCTGATTCCAGTCTAATAAATGGAAAGGTGAAAAAATAATTCTTGATGAAACAGATGATTTCAAGCCATCATAAAATAAATTGATGGCAGAAAGATACTGAGCAGGATATGACTTAATAGGGTAGAAGAACAAAGAATCCTGAGTTGGGGTTCTGGAGGCATTTGAACATCCTTCTGCAGTTGGAGTCACTAAAGCCTGAAGTGAAAACTGTAGGGAGATATGGGGTATGGCTTTAAGGAAAGGGAGATGGGAGCCTCTTTGGTGCCTTCAGAAAAAGTCCACACTTGGGGGGGGGGGGAAATCAGTGAAGGAAAATAAAGAGCAGATTATTCTGGGGACTGAGTTTTGCTGTGCACTTGGAGAAGAGGGGGCAACTACAGTGTGTGCTTCCCTCACTGCCTGGCATCGCAGACCTACATGGTTTCTGGCATTCTCTGTTAGAGAAGAGACTGGTGATGGATGGTAGATGCTGGTGCTTTGGTCACTGATACTTCTCAAGGCATCCCACAAGTGCAAGGGAATATACTGCTGTGGTGTGCAGAAGTCTTGGTGCAGATCTATCAGTCTGTCTCTTAAACTTACTGGCATAATGTACTCTCTCCAGGACTCCAGTTCACAGCAAAGATGTCACGCACAGGCTTGAAGCAATCTGTATTTCTCAAATCTGGTGCAGCCAACAGAACCATTGTAAGATATTTGCACAGACTCCAGAGCCCCCAGTTTCTTCATCTGTTTGAACTGAGGCACTGGGCTCCACCTGTGCATATGAATGTGAGGTTGCGTTCACTGAGTACTGGCCTCCAGACAACTGTGTTAAACCAGCTGAGTTTGGAGATAATTCTGGGGAAAACAGGAACATGAGCTACAGACTCCCCAGTCTGTAGCAGTGGAGAAAGTATTTTATTCTTGCTGTGTACAGAAAGATTTGCTTGTTTATAAGTCTATTCCACCTTCCGCCATCGTCCTGGGGTCTCGGAGCACAGCTAGCAGTGCTGTAGTCAGTGACAACACAGCTGGTAGCCAGCTGTGTGAGAGCTGAATGCTGAGGGACAGCATCCAAAGTGCCTACTCAAGGGCCTAATGGTTTTAGATCAGGATTTTCTGCACTTTTCCTTTGTAGTAAGTATGTCCCTTTGCCTGGCTTATGTGGGTTTTCATGCAGAAAGAGAGCCACAGTATGAACCTTTTTGTGTCTTCTTGATTTTGTGAGATAATGCTGTTTAGCAAGAGTAAGTTTGTAAGATCTATAAGGGTTATAACACAGGAATCTTAATGCTGGATTTTAAAACTATGTCTGCATATTTTATAATTTGTTTTTCCTGATTCATGCATCCAAATGGATGTTTTATTTATCTCTGGACATCCCTTGTGCTCTTAGATGTAATAGCAGAGACATAGTTGAATACAGTTATCATAAAGACTTACTAATATTTAAATACATAACTATATAGACATTTTAATAAAATAACTATTTTTATAATAGCTGCTAATTATTGGCAATATCTGGATAACTGATTGGTAAATCAGTTGATTTGTTTGCTTACAATCAATTTCTTCAGAGATGAACCTCAGAACTGCTGGGGAGGAGGTGGAAGAGGCAGGGGCATGCAGGAAGGGAAGGCGGTTTGGGTAGAACCATTTGTCTGCCTTTTTACTTCTCTGACAGCTTTGGGCCCCCTTCATTTAAGTATTAGAAACAGTGACTGAGGTTCCTGAGTGCTGATTAATATTGAACACTTCACAGTCTAGGCATTACAGTAATTAAACACGACAGCCCTTACGTAGAAGGCCAGAGTGTTGGGCCTGGCTGAACTGTACTCAGGTAAGGCCAAAGTAAAACAAAAATATTGCCTTAAGAACACTGAATTTTGAAGAGATATAGGCACCCTTTTGGAAATGAGGGCAATATTCAGGCTACTCTGAACTGTTTGCTGCACTAATATGTGAGCAGACTGCCACATGTAGCTATACCAATGCAAGCATTTACAATTTCCTGCAATTTTTGTATTGTTACTATGTATTTTTTATGACTTAGGTGATGCCAGTTAATCATCTATTAGGGAGCTGGAGAGGGAACAACTTTAATCAGCAGCTACTGATTTTGCACTTGACCCTGAGCCCAACTTTAACATGTTTTTTCTAGGAGTTTAAGGGATTACCAGGCAATCTGAAAGACACCACTTTGCATTTCCTTGGGTTTGCACTGTCTTCAGCTTTACCAACCTGACTCTGCTCCTAGTTAGCCAAGTTATCTTCAGGTTAGAGCCTACAAATACCTAGTGTTGACACTGTGAATAATTTCTCCAGGTTGGTGGGTCGTGGCATCAAATGTTAAGCTTGATAATATTTCTAGTCACGAATGATAGTAGCTGCCTGACTTTATTGTTCCTTTATGCATGCTCCGAAGTAAATAACATAACTTTTTGCCTCTTCTTTCTTTAAACTTCAGGTTTAATCATACAATTACTTTTGCCCATGGTGGGCATCTTAGTTTGAAAGCTGTTACCAAAGTAATAATTAGATGATTAGATATTAGGAAGAAATTCTTCCCTGTGAGGGTGGTGAGGCACTAGCACAGGTTGCCCAGAGAAGCTGTGGCTGCCCCATCCCTGGCAGCATTCAAGGCCAGGTTGGACAGGGCTTGGAACAACCTGGCCTAGTGGAAGGTGTCCCTGCCTATGGCAGGAGGTTGGAACTGGATGAGCTTTAAGGTCCCTTCCAACCCAAACCAATCTGTGATTCTACGATTCTATGACAATCTAGTTACAACATTTCAGCGTGGCTTTTCTTGAGCTGCAGCACTTCCTCTGAGAGAGATCTTGGTTATTTTAATTGTTGTGCATATAGTTTTACCAATGTGCATTCTTTCATCTAAGAGATTGGACATTCTGCTCTGCTTCCCTGCACATGCGTGGTTTTCTGCCAAAACAGGACCAGTGACGTGGCCAGAATTGGCTCCTATAATGTTATATTTTCTTTTCAAACAACTTTCGTGTAATTACTACAAAAGTCAGTCATAAAAAGGAGAGTAGAAGGAAGTCAAGTGTCAGGAACTGTTTTATTTCAATGACTGGAAGTAATTTTTAGCCATACTTGTTTCACTAGTGAGTGCCAAAATGATATAAATTTTGACTGATGTCAGTGGACTCAATTTGTAAATTGGGTTTAGCAGTGATGTGTTAATTTTTTGTTGTGGGAAAAAATGCTGAAAAGGAGGAATTTTTTATTTTTTTTTAAAGAAGTATTGAAGTACTTGTACCTGACACTAAATTTTATGGTCCTCTGTTTCAGACAATCCTCTCACTCATTTCTGTGAGTTTTGTCTGTATATAGATCACAAGGTTAAGTCAATTTCTGTTAACCCAGTTGTTTTCTTAGCCAGGAAGCTGTTTGCTTTTTAATGGTTTGATGTTTATCTGCTGGAGGACTTTAAATATAATATTCCTACAGCTGTACATGGCTGCAAGGAATGCCGTTAATGCAGTTAAAAAAAAAAAAAAAAGACTACTTACAGAGATTGGAATAATTGCTTCCTATTCTAATAGGGATGGAGCTTCCAGAGATGAGAGGTAGATGGAAGAAAAGAACTAAGGAGGGAAAAATGAAAAAAAAATTTCTTGATAGCAGTTTTGTTTTGTTTTGCAAACAGCTGTCAGTTGAAGAAACACTGTGGTGTTAATGTGTACCCACTCTCGGGGGCAGAATTAGATATTTCAGGATGAATATATGCACAGATGTGGCTTGAATGGGGGTGAAAAACCCAAATGAGTCGTTGCTCTGTACTTCCAGGAATCACTCCAGTTCAGGAAATGATACTCTATATGACTTTAATGCCTCTTAGATTCAAACCCCCGTGTATACACAACAATGTGTTTATATAAATATGCTAATTATTGTTGTTAAGTCATTCCCCAGTCTCTGAAACAGGCACCTACCATTGTAAAACAAAATAACCGTTTCCTAATTTAAGTGCATCTTGAATACATTAGGGGGCTGTGTGTGTCAAACTGGGTTGGAATAAATTTATTCTAAAATTTGATACGCATACTCCCCCCATGCATTTGAGCTTTAATATTTATAACTTGCACTTCAAAGATTTATACTTGCAGGCAACAAAACACACACGAGTAAAAGATGTCCTCAATAACAAAATGGTTAGATTTCTTATAAGAGGGGCTCGTTTGCTCCTGCAGATGCATCTATAAAACACGAGCTCCTGGCAGTCAGTTGGATGTAGTACAGCCTTTGTACGGTGTTTACACCCAGGTTGCAGCACGCTGTCCCCGCGCCCTGTGCCACGGAGATGGTCGCGGCTCCTGCCCCTTCCAGCCCGCACCCCGCCGCTGACCTGCCTCGGCGGGTCCCCCTCAGCCCGGTGCTTGCGGACACGGCCGCTCCGCACGGCGCCGGGGGCACGGGGCTGCTTCCCCTTTTTGGGGAAGAGAGTTCCCGAGTACCGGAAAGTTTCCGCCACCGCCTCGCGGGCCCTGCAGAGCCCTGCCCGTCCGTCCCCCCGCCCCGCGCCGTTCCCCGCTGCTGCCCGCCGCTCAGCGCGCCTTACCCCAGCATGCAGCGGCGGCCGGTGCCTCCATGAGCCTCCGCCGCGGCTCCTGGGCGGCGAGGCGGGCGCGGCCGCCACCGGGAGACGCGCCCCGTCGCCTCCTCGTGCGTGCGGGGCCAGAGCGAAGGCGGCGGCTGGACAGAGCAGGCGCCCATGGGTGGAGTGCGGGAGAAGACGGGTAACCTCCGCCCCGCGGGGGCCGACCGCTGCACTCCCTGCCCTGACTCCTCCTGCGCCGGTAGGGACCAAGCCGGGGCGGCCCGGCCCGCGGGGGCAGCGGGGCCCGGAGGCGGCGGGGCCGACGCAGGTTGAAGGGCGGCCCGCGGGGTGCTCGGAGCTGCACACATGTGCGGGCTTGACCCGGCTCGGCGGGGCCGCTGAGTTGCCGGGGCCTGAGGGAACCCCGGCTCCCCTCCTTCCCCTCCTTGCTGCAGATTCTGGGGAAAGGGAAGTGTTAGGGAGGCTGCGGGGATTTGCTGTTTGGATGAGGAACTGTAAGCGGATAACTGCGCTGGAAAGTCGAGTCCAGCTCAGCAATTTGGCTGAAAGGGAGGGGACTGCCTGGGAATAAAACCGCGGGGATGGAACGGATTAACCGAGCAGTGCAGAGGGAATAATTCGCGATGGCTGGATGGGGGCCAGGACAAGAAGGTAGTCCAAGTGAGAACTAAAACCATTTTACAATAGTGTCCTGGGTTCAGCTATAGCAGTCATTTTTTTCCTTCTTAGTAGCTAGTGCAGTGCTGTGGTTTTTTTTAACTTTCAGCCTGGGAACAATACTGATAAGACCGATGTTTTTAGTTGTTGCTAAGTAATGTTTACTCTGACCAAGGACTTTCTCAGTCTCATGCTTTGCCAGGGAGGAGGGGAAGCCAGGAGGAAGCAGAGACAGGACACCTGACCCAAACTAGCCAGAGGGGTATTCCATACCATGGCACGTCATGCCCAATATATAAACCAGGGGGAGTTACCCGGAAGATTCAGATCACTGCTCGGGTCGGGCTGGGTATCGGTCGGCGGGTGGTGAGCAATTGTATCCTCTCCACTTGTTATTTCCCTTATTATTATTATTATTGGTAGTAGTAGCGGTTTTGTATTATACCTTAGGCTTAGTTACTGGACTGCTCTTATCTCAACCCGTGGGAGTTACATTCTTTCGATTCTCCTCCCCATCCCTCCAGGAGCAGGAGGAGGAAGAAGGGGGGGAGTGAGCAAGCAGCTGCGTGGTTCAGAGTTACCAGCTGGGCTCAAGCCACGAAAGCTCTTTGTGGCGCCCAACGTGGGGCACGAAGGGTTGAGATAATGACAGATCTGACCAGAGTGTGTCTAATGATATTTGTGATAAGCATTCATTGTTACTACTCGTGACAGTGTTGATTTATTTGCTCTCAGAGTCGTTGCACTTGATCTCAGAGTTTCAGCCCATCGTACCTTCCTTAAAGCCAGTATTTGCTGTTTTAGTGTTTATTGGCTGGGGGGCCTGGGCTAAGGTTCTTGTTTCACTGTACTTCATGGTAATGACTTGTTATACAATACACTCATTGATCATGAAACTGCGTTCCCAGCGTGGTCATCGCCTCTATACTTTGGGAGGTATAAAATGGAATTTTTTAGCAATTACATACTTTTTTTTCTCCTTGGGGGGTCAACCTACGAAGGAGGCATTCCCTTACACCCCCTGCTCCCCCACCAGGCTATTTACAGCAGCATTTGAGAGTTCTGAAGGTTTTGGATGGCCTTTGAATACCCTTGAGACCTGCCTGCTGATTGTGCTGGGGATCAGCATGTTGGCACACATACGGAGTGTGTTTTACCCATGGCCATCCCACCCTGGGAACACCCTATTTCGTCTGATCTCGAAAGTTAAGCAGTATCGGGTTCAAATCTGGTCTAGGGTTAGACGACGATATAGGAGGACCACCAAGAGATTTTCCCTGAGGCTGGACAGTCATGAGTGGCAGGGTGTGTGGGATCGTATGGGCAAGTATCTAGGCCAGTGGGCCCCTCCAGTGCTTTGGAACTTCACCACTGAACAAATGCAAAATCTGGAAAAACTAGTAAAACACTTAAACGAGGTGTGCTGTCATCCTGGTTATACCAGAGAGGGACAAATCATGGCAACATGCTGGGGCTTGGCCTACGCCTACAGAGCCCTGCTCAACACTATCCAGCACCTTCAAAGGGAAAAAGGTGTCTCTGGATCTGATGGCAAAGCAACAGACAATGCAGCTGCTCTAACTCCAAGCACAGCAGCTACACCAACCCCAGTGACAAGCACAGCACTTGCTCAAACCCTGACCACAACAGACAACGCAGCTACTCCAACTCCAAGTACAGCAGCTACACCAACCCCAGTGACAAGCACGGCAGCTACTCAAACCCTGACAGCAACAGACAATGCAGCTACTCCAAGCACCGCAGCTACACCAACTCCAGCCACAAGTACGGCAGCTACTCAAACTCTGACAGCAACAGACAACGCAGCTGTTGGTGTTACTCAACCCCCAAGCACAGCAGCTGCACCAACCCCAGCAACAGACGCTGCAGCCACTCCAACCCTAGCGGCAGACACTGCAGCCACTCCAATCACAGCTTTAGTGCAGCTAAACCAAATGGCCAATCTGTGACAATATCGGTTGCCCCTGTAAGCAAGGGGAAAAGCAAATGAGATGCACAAAGAGCAACCTGTGCAGTGAAGAAAGATGAAGTCCCAATGCACTTACTACAGGGGACAGCATCTGAACAAGACATATTACTACATGGATCACAGGAAGAAGAAGAAGAGATGACTTCTCGACCCCAGACCTTGACCGAGCTGCGGAATATGCGAAAAGATTTAACCCGTCATCCAGGGGAGCACATCATCACCTGGTTGCTCCGATGCTGGGACAATGGGGCCGACGGTCACGAACTAGAAGGTAGGGAAGCCAAGCAGCTGGCATCACTTGCTAAGGAAGGAGGAAATGACAAAGTGATTGCAAGAGAGAAGCGAGCCCTCAGCCTTTGGAGGTGGCTCTTGGCAGCTGCGAAGGAAAGGTTTCCCTACAAGGACAATATTACGAGTCGCTCAGCCAACTGGACCACGATAGAGAAAGGCATCCAGTCCCTGAGGGAATCAGCCATTCTAGAGATGATCTATTGTAGGCCAGATGCTAGGAATCCATCTGTAGATCCGGATGAAGTTGAATGTACATGACCCATGTGGCGGAAACTTACACGGAGTGTGCCATCATCATATGCCCACTCATTGGCATCAATGATCTGGAATGAGGCAGCACCACCAACAGTGGATGAAGTGATTCTTCAACACTGAGAGTTCGAAGACAATCTCACCCCTTCCATGATTTCAGCTGTGGAAAAACTGTCCCAGGAGTTCAAACAATTGAGAGATGATTTGTCCAATCTATCCAGCTCCCCACGTGTACCAACCCATGTTTCAACTATTAACAGAAGGCACCCTACTGCTCGAGAGAGAAGATATAGGAGGTACACGCCACGGGCCACCCTATGGTTTTACCTGCGGGATCACGGAGAAGACATGAGAAAGTGGGATGGAAAACCTACCTCCGTTCTGGAGCAACGGGTACATGAACTGAAGAGGAGAACAATGGTCAAGGATGATCCTCCCAGGAAAGCTGCTGCTCCAGTCTCTGGTGAGCAGTTTCCCAGATGGAGTGGAAGAGCTGATTTTACTTCAACTCCGGTAACAAGGAATTCTAATCCCTTTCTACAAGACAGAAGTGGAGAATCTTATGATCACTATTAGAGGGGCCCTGCCTCCAGCCAAGTGGAGGAGAGGGATAACCGGGTTTACTGGACTGTGTGGATCAGATGGCCTGGCACATCAGTCCCACAGGAGTATAAGGCTCTAGTAGATACCGGTGCACAGTGTACCCTGATGCCATCAAGGTATCAAGGGGTGGAACCCATTTATATTTCTGGAGTGACAGGAGGATCCCAAGAGTTGACTGTACTGGAGGCTAAAACCAGCCTGACTGGGAGGAAGTGGCAAAAGCACCCCACTGTAACGTGGTCCTTATCCTCCATGCGTCCTTGGCATAGACTATCTCAGGAGAGGGTACTTCAAAGACCCAAAAGGGTACCAATGGGCTTTTGGTATTGCTGCCTTGGAGACAGAGGATAGATGCTCATGTACCCGAGAGTCAGGCGACTGAGGAACACCAGAACAACCTACAGGTGGATAAAGCTGCTAAGATTGAAGTGGCTCAGATGGACTTAGATTGGCAACATAAGGGTGAATTATTTTTAGCCTGGTGGGCCCATGACACCTCAGACCCTCAAGGCAGAGATGCAACATATAGATGGGCTTATGATCGAGGGGTGGACTTAACAATGGACACTATTGCCCAGGTTATTCACGAATGTGAAACATGTGCTGCAATTAAGCAAGCCAAACAGTTAAAGCCTCTCTGGTATGGAGGACGATGGCTGAAGTACAAGTATGGGGAGGCCTGGCAGAATTGACTATATCACACTCCCAGCAATCCATCTAGGCAAGGGCTATGTGCTTACTATGGTGGAAGCAACCACCGGATGGCTGGAAACATATGCTGTGCCCCACGCCACTGCCTGGAACACTATCCTGGGCCTTGAGAAACAAGTCTTGTGGCGACATGGCACCCCAGAGAGAATTGAGTCAGACAATGGGACTCATTTCCGGAACAACCTTATAGACACTTGGGCCGAAGAACATGGCATTGAGCGGGTGTATCACATCCCCTGCCATGCACCAGCCTCTGGGAAAATCAAACTGTACAATGGGCTGTTAAAAACTGCACTGAGAGCAATGGGTGGTGGGACTTTCAAACACTGGGATACACATTTACCAAAAGCCACCTGGTTGGTCAACACTAGGGGATCTGCCAAAAGGGCTGGCCCAGCCCAATCAGAACTTTTACATTCTGTCGAGGGGGATAAAGTTCCTGTGGTACACATAAAGAATTTGTTGGGGAAGACAGTCTGGGTTATTCCTGCTTCAGGTAAAGGCAAACCCACTCGTGGGGTTGCTTTTGCTCAGGGACCTGGATATACTTGGTGGGTAATGCGGGAAGATGGGGAAGTCCGATGTGTACCTCAAGGGGATATAATTTTGGGGGAAAACAGCCAATGAACTCAATTGTACGCTGTTGCCTGCTCTATAACACTTTTATAGCCCACCAGCTAGATATCTTCAGGTCCCCAGCAACTGACCCTGACTTCCCTCCGATCATCACCCCAACAAAGAATGAATGTTGAGGAAACCAGATGAGCTCAGCAGTGACCGGAAGAGTTTGGCGGTATCATCAGCACGCAACAACCCAACACTACATACCGTCCCTCCTGCCCTGAAAGACTATTACAAGAGATGGAGCCTGACATCATGGACTGGATGAATTCAACAATTTTATAGGGATTCGTCCATGGACTAGGGAATGATATCTTTCTCTTTGTTTGTGGGTGCGAGTGTATATATATGTGTATATATGGGATAGGGCGATGGTGTGTTGAGAGATGTGGGATCTGAGCATGACATGAATGGTATGGAATAAGGGGTGGATACTGTCCTGGGTTCAGCTAGAGCAGTCATTTTTCTCCTTCTTAGTAGCTGGTGCAGTGCTGTGTTTTTTTTTTAACTTTCAGCCTGGGAACAACACTGTTAACACCAATGTTTTTAGTTGTTGCTAAGTAATGTTTACTCTGTCCAAGGACTTTCTCAGTCTCATGCTCTGTCAGGGAGGAGGGGAAGCTGGGAGGAAGCAGAGACAGGACACCTGACCCAAACTAGCCAAAGGGGTATTCCATACCATGGCACGTCATGCCCATTATATAAACCGGGGGGAGTTACCCAGAAGATCCAGATCACTGCTCGGGTCATGCTGGGTATCGGTCAGCGGGTGGTGAGCAATTGTATCCTCTCCCCTTTTTATTTCCCTTATCATTATTATTATTAGTGGTAGCAGTAGTGATTTTGTTTTATACCGTAGGCTTATTTACTGGACTGCTCTTATCTCAACCCGTGGGAGTTACATTCTTCCAATTCTCCTCCCCATCCCTCCGGGAGCGGGGGGAGGAAGAGGAGGGGGAGTGAGCGAGCAGCTGCATGGTTCCGAGTTACCGACTCAGCTCAAACCACGACAAATAGCATGATCTACTTGTTACCCGGGATGTTGGCAGTGTTTCTCTTTGTGAATGTTAAATGCCCTAGTGCTAGAGATGGAGAAAATAGGGTTGCAGTGAGTACTAAACCATATGAGCTTTCATAATTCCTTGTTTACCTCTAAGAAAAGCATGTAATTAGCTGCTTAGGTAGACAGTGCAAGAAATAAGGCTTTTTTTTTTTTTTTTTTGCATGTCTTGTCACCTGCTTTGACTTTTCTTTTTTAGGAATTAATTTATATTGGCAGTTTCTTTCTGCTGTGCACGTTAGCCCTGCAGGCACTTGCAGAGTGGTCCTACTGATGCTGCTTGTGAGTGAGAGAAATGGAAATGGATTCTCACAAGTATGTAGGCCGCCGCCTTTACTTCCCTGCCCTTCAGTGGCTTTAGAGCCCAGAGACCAAGTTCTCTCATGCTGGAACAACTTCACCGTCAATTTGTAGGCTGTTTAATTTCTCCTTGTTCAGCAGTGATAGGTTCAGAGTTGTGATGAAGTTTGGGGTGGATGGAAAGCTTGTGAACTCTGCTCTTTTTGTAAAAAGTTTCTTGCTGTCATTCTGTCATTGATCAGCTCACACACACACACTTTTTTTTTCCTTTTTAATTCCAGGCAAGCAGCAAGTGAGTTGAAATGAAGGTTAGAATCATAGAATCATAGAATCATAGAATAGTTAGGGTTGGAAAGGACCTTAAGATCATCTAGTTCCAACCCCCCTGCCATGGGCAGGGACACCTTGCACTAAACCATGTGGCCCAAGGCTGTGTCCAACCTGGCCTTGAACACCGCTAGGGATGGAGCATTCACAACTTCCTTGGGCAACCCATTCCAGTGCCTCATCACCCTCACTGTAAAGAACTTCTTCCTTATATTTAATGTAAACTTCCCCTGTTTAAGTTTGAAGCCATTACCCCTTGTCCTACCACTACAGTCCCTGATGAAGAGTTTATTGGAAGTTCACAAGTATGTTTCATTGTGGCTCAAGGCTACCTGTACCTTTTGCCAAAACTATAGAACCCTGGTTCTTAATTAACACATTACTATCCTAAAATCCCTCAAAATGCTGCTGCCAAAGTTATCTTGTGGTTAATTTCTTCAACCCCTTAGAATATTTGATTCTTTGAAAGATGACCTCTATAATTTCAGTAAATGGAAACTGTATGGCTTCATTTTAGGGATTCTCATTTTTTAGTTATGGCGTGAAGGTGTGAATTTATATATGCATTAGAAAAGCTGATTTTCTGTGTGTTGGTTTTTTCAATATGTACCCCCTTGGCCTCATTCTGCAGGTGAAGAGTCATGTATGCATGTAACACTGTACTTAACATTATTAAAATATTATTTCCACTTTAAATTTCAGGAATTTCTGATGATTAGCTCTTCTGCAAATTTTGGTGATGGCATCTTTCCCATATGGCTTCTTACATTTAGCCACAGTATCAGTAATTAACCCTGACAGACTTGGAGTCTTATGTTTGACTGCAAAATCTACGCTTAGACAATTATATAAGCTGACAAAGTATGGAAAATACAGAAACTTTAGTAACTGCCTTGGAATGCAGGGGGATTGCTCGGTGTTTGGCAATTCTGAAAAAAATCCCTGTCTCAGCCTGGCTTTAGATCCCTTTCTGTGACAGTCTTGTCCCTTGTCTCCAGTAGCAGTTGCAACTACTTCTGAGATGGAGGACATTTGTTTCTGGGTCAGACAAGGCAATGTACAACATATGATCCGCCAAAGCCTGCAGAAACATCACCACAGTGAACAGTCAGTTCCCTGGTACTTACTGGTGCTCAGCATGTTCATCTCAAATCTACTGAAATGTTGGAGGTTTTGCTCATGCCCCCTCATTTCCAAATCTGCATCACACATGGGTGGAGATGGGGCTGGGTTTTACCCATTTATCCTGTGTGGTTTTCAGCTTCTAGGGACTCCTGGTTTTCTCATTCAGTTGTGCACCTGAATGCAACCTGGATGTGTTGCGGAATTCAGGCCAGCCTCTCATTTGCACACTTAGTGCAGTACCCCAGCAGTGATGTATTGTGTCAAGGTGATATTATGGGTAGTTTACATTGTTACTTGGTTCTTTTTGTTACATCTGCTTTTCTGTTTTGGTAAAATAGATCTGTATCACAGAATTTTTTCCCCAAATAAATGATTTATTACATAGGGGTTGCTTATGGACTGTATTTGGGAGAGCTAGAACAAAGATAAACAATACTCAGAATTTCCGCTGCTCGCAGCTATTTACATTGGGTTAGCTTGTCTTTATCATAACATCATGAAACAAGGAGGACCAAAGTAAAGTCAGTCTCTGGTGGTTTATGGCCTGTATGTCCTGTGTGAATTCTGTCACTTTATTGAGAAAGTTTTTTCCTAGTCTTTAGGAATAGGGAGTGTGACTGATGAGG
Source organism: Strigops habroptila (assembly GCF_004027225.2). Lineage (NCBI taxonomy): Eukaryota > Metazoa > Chordata > Aves > Psittaciformes > Psittacidae > Strigops > Strigops habroptila. The sequence goes on from NC_044301.2 coordinate 9,760,023, forward strand.
AGCTCACATACATTTATGTAAGGTTTGGCATGGCATTCCTTATGGATGGAACTGTACAAAGTCGCTGTCCTTGGTGGGTGTGAGAGACTGAACTGAAATCAGACTCCACTGTCCATTGTCTCAAAGATTGGTATGAGAAGCTGAGATGGAACTCCACAGTTGAAGAGCTGGCTGCAAGACCAGTGAAACTGGTCCACCAGGAATGTGCAGTACATTACATTAAGAACATAGGTACTCCCCCCAACTCATAATAAAAGGGGGAAAAGGTAATCGCCATTGGGACACTGTCCTCCGATGCCGACCCCGGAGGACTCCCACCACTGAGGATGATGACTACAGACCCCCGGGACACTGCTGGATCCACGGTGGTGACTATCTCTCTGCACTCCAAATTCTTGCTTCATTTCTATCCTTTTTTTCAGATCTGTCCTATCGCTATCTTTTTGTTTTATAATAATTTCCTTTTTTATAATAATTGCCTTTTTATAATAAACAAACAAATCGATTGCGGTATTTGACCTTGTTTGCATCTTAATTTCACTCTTGGGATCAAGAACGAAATAGGTCTGACACTGGGTTTTTCTCTAGTCGGACCCTGACAGTGGGTATTTCTCAATTTACTGATAAGGGAAAATCAGTGAGAAACCTTTGTTGAAGACAGTTTTTTTCATGGATGATTTTACATTTTCTTCAATCTAGGGACTTCATTATAAAACTGTACCACTAGTGCAGGCTGCTCCAGTGACAGATCTCAGCTCAGCTCACTATCCCCTGTGGTTTGATTGAGATTCTTGGAGCTCAATGCTGATCCTTAGGTGTTGTAGCTGCTATGCTACCTGCATAGACTTCTTGTGACAGCCAATTTTTGTAAGGCAAAATAACTTTTATTGCTATAATGAGATCTTGTTTTGACTGAGAATTTTTATGTATTAGTAATGAGACATTTGGGGGATGCTGTTCATCCTTTTTTATTTTTTTAGGGAAAAGGTGGTGGCAGCGAAATAACTGTTGGTTGGATTAAACAATTACTCTTAGATAAAATGCCCCAGGATGAGTAAAATTGATTAATTGTTGTTTATAGGAACAGGAAAGTATTTTCTGCATAGAAATTTAATGGGAGGCATCTCATGTTTTCACAGCTCGCTATGTTCTGAAGTGTAATAAAAAGAATCCTTTGAAGAAAAATTTTTCAAATTACTGTCTTTTGGAAAGAAAATAAACTTTCATTCTGCTTTCTCAGAAATGTACTTAAAATATGAATAAAGTCAGTCATTTTTGCATGGAGAGTCTTCATGCCTAACTTTTATTCTCAACTTAATTTTTGTGAAAAGCTTCAAATTTTTTGAAAGTGTTTTTCAGATATTTTTAGCATCCCTTTCCATTAAAGAATGGAGCAGCAGTACAAATGTGCTATTTGTAGCCATAAATTTATGCACTAATTATTTTTTTCTGTCCTTGTTTCCATCATTCAATGGAAGACCTTTCCTACTGATCTCAGGGAGCTGTGTAACAGCATAGTTTGGACAGGTCTTCTGGTGGTCACCTTGTTCATCCTCTGACTAGAAGCAGATCCAGTTAGAGGAGGTTGTCCAGAGACTTGTCCAGTTGATTTTTTTAATGGAAAGGATGGAATTTTAAAAATGCAAAGTTACTGTATAACATTTTTCAGCTAGCATTTATAGAACAGGTAAATTTATTTTGAAAAATATTTTCTAGAAGTTTAAATCAAGTGATTTAGTTCTTTAGGCATAAAATCTTTCAAGAGGCAAAATAATTTTAAATTATTAATACAGATGAAACATATCAATAACAAAGATTTTACAGCAGCACCAAGGCCCAAATGCAAAATTCGTATTCCTTTATGTTCCATGTAAAGAAATGAGATCTAGAATGAAGAGGCTCTTCATTCTGTTTCTATAGTTGCTATGTCAACAAAGTATTTTGTAGGAAATTTATGTCATGCCCAAATTCTCAGAGTCTCTTTTTTTTTTTTTTTTTATTTTTTAATTTTTAAAGCTACCAACTGTCTTTTTCTTTGGAACAAAAGATGCTCTTAGGCTTTGGAATGGGACCAGATTTAGTTTCTTATTTATTCACCTGCTTGCAGACTTCTGAGGAAAATGGTGAATATGTATGTATGTGCTAGGAAATAATTGGGTCCAAGGTTTTTATTGAAAAGCCAATAATATTTCCCCTAGCTGTCAGTCTGTGATTTCAATCTTCCTGATGCCAACTGAGTTACTGTTTAAGGATGTCAAATGGAAAATTTGATCTGAGTGTTCTATTCCCTCTCACTCTGTGACTCCTTAATTAAATTTATTGTTAATTATGCAATTTATTTTGTGTTGACCTTTCAAGGACCTTAAAGCATCTGACAGTGAATGCAGAGTCTGCGTGTTGATTTCCATGAGTCCTTGTATCAACTTATCATAAATTCTAATGGTACTTTTGGAATTAAAGATGGCCAATGGATTACTAAGAAATATTAACATTTGTGTCCCTAGAGATACATAACTATAAATGTACACAAATATATAAAAAGAAATACTGAATTACGTCATACATGGCATTTAAAATTGGGTAACACCACTACCACCAGGAATAATAGTAATTCTGCATGTCAGAATATTACAAAACATTTTAGATGCTGTAGGTCCACACTTTAAGTGTTGCACTCGGTGCTAGAAGTCCTGCGTTTAGATGATTGGATCCACTCATCATCCCATAAAACTGATACCTGCTCCTAAGGAGAGAGGTATCTGTGGTCTTGGGGGGAACCATGCCTGAAAGCTGCATCCTTGATGCAGAGGCCACATCCTGTACAGGCAGAACTTGGTGGAGGTGCAGAGCCCGGTGCGTGTGTGTCATGTCGTGGGGAAGGAGAAAAGGGAAATGAAAGGAAACTTCATGCTACAGACTAGTTTCTTGACTATTTAAAAGATTGTTTGTCAGTGTAACCCCTGTGGAGGTTAGGACGTTTATGGTTTATTTTTTACAGACAGACACTAAAGTATTTGTCATTTACTATCAGTAATCTTATAAAAAGAGGCTTTTGATAGATAGGGTAAAAAAGGCATGGCCTACAGTATTGTTAGTGTAGACAAGCATATGAATCTAACAATGAATCTGTAAATCTAAACCAAAAGTACAAATGAGAAAAAGCCAGTATAGCAGCAAAAGAAAATATATATGTGAGCCAAAATTGATTTTTATCTTTCTGAAACTATTGTGTACTAGCAAGAAGTACTTGGTGCACCTCGGTGAAGTACAAGCCCTTAATTCACTGTCCTTTGTGTTTTACTAATGAATACATGAACCATTATCTCTCCATTTTATTACTGTTTTATTTACGAAGTGCTTGTGAATCTGTAGGACCTCTGGAAAATGGTAAAAAATTTATAAATATCCAAAGGCACCAAGTTCCTCACTGAAACTGGGAACATTTTTTGTAATAGTAAGGGAGAGAATCAGACTGGAGATCAAAATGTTTGGGGACATACCCTCAGGCTCATGAAACCGTTGTGCAACTCACCTGGTTTCACTGACGTTGTGCATGCAAAAGTGAGAGTAAAATAAGACCCTGGAAGTATTAGGTAATGGTGAGGCTCCTATCTGAGACGAGTTGCTGTGAGAAGCAGAACTTGCACAGAGGATGATTCGAATGCGGCCGGATTTTAGATGAAACTGATTAAAAAAAATACGTTGTCAACCTCCAAGTTGTGTTTCTCCATGTATCCTGACTGACTGGCACCACCTATGAAGTGAGACATATTTTTTTATAAACTATTAATAGTTAAAGTAAGGATGTAACATGCTCTTTTGTTTAGTAGTTCTAATCTGTGGAAATAAATGTGTGGTAGGAGAAGCAAACTGGGAATTAATTTAAAACCTCAAGAGCAGAGAAGTTCATTTGCTAAGAAAGAGAAGCACCATGATAAATGATTTGGAGAGGTGGGAAACCAGGGCAGTTAAGTGGCTTATGCAATTCTTTTGCAGAGAAATGTAAGGTGGATTTGGGGATAAAAGGAGCAGAGCAAAGCAAAACAAAAGGAATGGACCCTGAGGGGTTTACAATACAAAAAGATTGTACTGGGGTTTAGGGTACAACTTTGACAGCTTGGGCAGGGTGTTTAATGCAATGGAAAGAGCAAACAGCAGCATGGCACAAACTGTTAAAAAGATCTCAAAAAGAAAACAGATGAACTGTGTTGCTGCAGCACTTGAAAGGTTGGTGAGCGAGGCAGTGTTTAAGAGATCAACTGCATCAGTTTCTAGTCAGCCTTTGTGTATCCTTTAGACAAAACAAGATATTCTTGGAATTGTGGATAAAATGATAAAGGAGCCGTTTGTGAATGACCATTCTAGGGTATAGGAGAGCAAAAGGCAGTAAAACTGGCTTCTGTCTGAGGAGGGTTTTATGATTAAGTATCAGTGGAGAAAGCAGAAAGGAATTGAGGGGGAAGGAAGCCATGGGCTACTTGAGTTAGTGACTTGTAGTTACAAAGAACACTTGTGTGTTCTTAGTACCTGAAAAGGACAATTGACTTTTATCAAAAACCCAATAGAAAAAAATGAAATGGTGTGAACACACACACCTGAGTTGTATCTCTGCCACTCTTGATCGTGTTACTTTACATTACAAACTGGACAAATGAGACGATGGATGTTATTAACCCAAATTTGCTCCAAGCTTAACTGAAAATGTACTGACTGTCAAACAAAGGCCAAAGAAAGGAAAGTGCAACTAGGCTTTATTGTTGAGATTTTCTTCTTTTTGGGTTGTTAGCTTGAAAATTAACTTTAAAAAAAAAAAATTCAGTATATGCTTTGCACTTTTGTACTTTATTATTTGCAATAGGTTAGTATTTTAGGGACTCCTTTATTCAGACTGTTGAAAGCTCTTATCAGTAACTAGATGTCATTAAAGATTAAATTATACAAGTGAACATAGTGTGCAGATTCTGACCTTAGTGTCACTTAGCTCCGATTTTACATTGTTTCAGAGGTCTAACAAAAAAACAGGTCCCAAGGGAGCACAGGTCTACCAAGTGTCCCAAGATGAGCATCTGTTAAATACTGTAAATGAAGTATTCAGTTTACTCTAATAGGCTTCAGAATTGTGATTTGTTATTCAATTTGTTATTATTAGCATGTCGAACCTTACTTGCAGCCAGCATTTTCTGTTTTAGTGTTTATCAGCTTTGGGGCCTGGGCTAAGGTTCTCGTTTCACTGTACTTCATGGTAATGACTTGTAATACAATAGACTCATTGATCATGAAACTGGGCTGGCATGCGTTCTCAGCATGGCCATCACCTCTATACTGTGGGAGGCATGCAATGGGAATTTTTAACAATTACACATCTTTTTTTTCCTTCACTTGGAGGGTCAACCTATGAAGGAGACATTCCCTCACACCCTCCTCTCCCCCACCAGGCTATTTACAGTAGATTCTGGGAATGTTAAAGATCTTCAATAACCTTCCAATGCCCTTGAAAGCAGCCTGCTCCTTTTGCTGGGAACCAGCATGTTGCTGAATATGCTCTTTGTGTTTTGCCTACAGCCATACCACCCTGAGAACGCCCAATCTTGTCTGGTCTCAGAAGCTAAGCAGGGTCCAGCTCGGGTCTTGTCTAAGGTTAAAGAAATATCTAAGAATACCTCCAGGAGATCTTCCCTGAGGCTGGACAGTCATGAGTGGCAGGGTGTGTGGGATTGTATGGGCAAGCTCCTAGGCCAGTTAGTTAGCCCCTCCAGTGCTTTGGAACTTCACTCCTGAACAAATGTGGAATCTGGAAAAAATAGCAGAATGCTTAGACAAGGTTTGCAGTCATCCTGGCAATACCAGAGAGGGACAACTCACTGCAATGTGCTAGGGCTTGGCCTACACCTACAGAGCCCTGCTCTGGAAGGTGCAGGAAAAAGATGGTAAAGCAACAGAAAATGCGCCTGCTCCATCCCCAGCAACGAGCACAGCAACAACTCCAACACCAGTGAAAGACACAGCAGCCACTCCAACCCCAGTAGCAGGCACTGCAGTTGAAACAACAGACCAATCCTTGCTGCTATCAGTCACTCCTATAAGCAAGAGGAAAAGCAAAAAAAAAGCATGAAAAGCAACTCGTGGTGTAGTGAAGGAAGCTGAAGACTCAATGCATGAACTAGAGGGGGCAACATCTGAACGAGAGGAATTAGTACAGAAATAAGAGGAAGAGGTAACTTCTGCATCCCTGACCTTGACTGAGCTGCAGAATATGAGAAAAGATTTCAGTCATCATCTTCCAAATGAGCATATCGTTACCTGGTTGCTCCGATGCTGGAACAATGGGGCTGACAGTCATGAACTAGAAGGTAGGGAAGCCAAGCAGCTGGGATCACTTGCTAGGGAAGGGGGAATAGACAAAGTGATTGCAAGAGAGAAACAAGTCCTCAGCATCTGGAGGTGGCTTTTGGCAGCTGTGAAGGAAAGGTTTCCCTATAAGGATGATGTTATGAGTCGCCCAAGCAATTGGACGACGATGGAGAAAGGCCTCCAGTACCTGAGGGAATTAGCCATTCTAGAGATGATCTATTGTAGGCCGGATGCCGAGAATGCACCCGTAGATCTAGATGAAGTCGAATGTACACGACCCATGTGGCGGAAGTTAGCACAGAGTGTGCCATCATCATATGCCCACACATTGGCATCAATGACCTGGAATGACATAGCACCACCAACAGTGGATGAAGTGTCATCAGCTCCAAGAGCTCAAAGACAATCTTGCCCCATCCATCATTTCAGCTGTGGAAAAACTGTCCCAGGAGATCAAACAATTGAGAGATGATCTATCCAGCTCCCCACGTGTACAGACCCGCATCTCAGCTATTAACAGAAGGTGCCCTATTGCTCAAGAGGGAAGATATAGTAGATAGGTGCCATGGGCCACCCTATGCTTTTACCTGTGGGATCACGGAGAAGACATGAGAAAGTGGGACGGAAAACCTACCTCACTTCTGGAGCAACGGCTGTGTGAATTGGAGAACAACGGTCAATGACGATCCTCCCAAGAAAGTTGCTGCTCCAGTCTCTGGTGAGCAGCTTCCCTGATGGAGTGGAAGAGCTGATTTTACTTCAACTCCGGTAACAAGGAATTCTAATCCCTTTCTACAAGACATGAGTGGAGAATCTTATGATCACTATTAGAGGGGCCCTGCCTCCAACCAGGTGGAGGAGAGGGATAATCGGGTTTACTGGACTGTGTGGATCAGATGGCCTGGCACATCAGTCCCACAGAAGTATAAGGCTCTAGTAGATACCGGTGCACAGTGTACTCTGATGCCATCAAGGTATCAAGGGGTGAAACCCATTTATATTTCTGGAGTGACAGAAGGATCCCAAGCGTTAACTGTACTGGAGGCTGAAATCAGCCTGACCGGGAGGACGTGGCAAAAGCACCCCATTGTGACTGGTCCTGGGGCTCCGTGCATCCTTGGCATAGACTATCTCAGGAGAGGGCACTTCAAAGACCCAAAAGGGTACCAATGGGCTTTTGGTATTGCTGCCTTGGAGACAGTGGAAATTAAGCAGCTGTCCACCTTGCCTGGTCTCCCAGACGATCCTTCTGTTGTGGGGCTGCTGAAGGTTGAAGAAAAAATGCCAAATGCAACCATGACAGTGCACTGACGGCAATATCGCACGAACCGAGACTCCCTGATTGCCATCCCTAAGCTCATCCTTAGATTGGAGAGCCAAGGAGTGATCAGCAGGACCCGCTCACCCTTTAATAGCCCCATATGGCCAGTGCAAAAGTCTAATGGAGAGTGGAGACGAACAGTAGAGTATCGTGGCCTGAACGAAGTCACACCACCATTGACTGCTGCCATACCGGACATGCTAGAACTTCAATATGAACTGGAGTCAAAGGCAGCCAAGTGAGATGCCACAAGTGATATTGCCAATGCATATTTCTCAATCCCTTTGGCAGCAGAGTGCAGGCCACAGTTTGCTTTTAATTCGAGGGGTGTCCAGTACACTTGGAGCCGACTGCCCCAGGGGTGGAAACACAGCCCTACCATCAGCCATGGATTGATCCAGACTGCACTGGAACAGGGGCAAGCTCCAGAACACCTGCAGTACATTGATGACATCATTGTGTGGGATTATACAGCAGCAGAAGTTTTTGAGAAAGGGAAAAAAATTATCCAAATCCTTCTGAAGGGCAGTTTTGCCATAAAATGGAGTAAGGTCAAGGGACCTGCACAGGAGATTCAATTTTTGGGAATAAAATGGCAAGATGGACGGCACCAGATCCCCACAGACGTGATCAAGAAGATAACAGCAATGTCTCCACCAACTAACAAGAAAGAAACACAAGCTTTCTTCGATGTTGTGAGGTTCTGGAGAACGCACATCCCAAATTACAGTCTGATTGTAAGCCCTCTCTATCATGTGACCCGGAAGAAGAATGATTTCAAATGGTGCCCTGAGCAACAACAAGCCTTTGAACAAATTAAACGAGAGAGAATTCATGCAGTAGCCCTTGGACCAGTCCGGACTGGGCCAGATGTGAAAAATATGCTTTACATTGCAGCCAGGGAGAATGGTCCTCCCTGGAGCCTCTGGCAGAAAGCTCCAGGGGAGACTTGAGGTCAACCCCTTCGGCTTTTGGAGTTGGGGATAGAGAGGATCCGAGGCTGGCTATACTCCAAAAAGAGGTACTGGCAGCCTATGAAGGGGTTTGAGCTGCTTCAGAAGTGATTGGCAATAAAGCACAGCTTCTCCTGGCATCCCGGTTGCCCATGCTGGGCTAGATGTTCATAGGCAAGGTCTCCTCTACACATCATGCAACCAATGCTACATGGAGTAAGTGGGCCGCACTAATTACACAATTAGCTTGAGTAGGAAATCCCAGTCATCCAGGAACCCTAGAAGTCATCATGGACTGGCTAGAGGGCAAAGATTTTGGAATGTCACCAGAAGAGGAGGTGATGCCTGCTGAAGAAGCCCTGCCATATAATAAACTGTCAGAAAGTTAGAAGCAATATGTGCCTTGTTTACTGATGGGTCCAGCCGTACATCCTGGGTTCAGCTGTAGCAGTTATTTTTCTCCTTCTCAATAGTTGGTGCAATGCTGTGGTTTTGACTTTAATGTGAGAACAATGCTGATAACATTTAGTTGTTGCTAGGTAATGCTTACTCAGATCAAGGAATTTTCAGTCTCACGCTCTGCCGGTGAGGAGGGGAAGCCGGGAGGAAACAGAGACAGGACACTTGACCCAAACAAGCCAATGGGGTATTCCATACCACAGCATGTCATGCCCAGTATATAAACTGGGGGGAGTTACCCGGAAGGCCCAGATCACTGCTCAGGTCGGGCTGGGTATCGGTCGGTGGGTGGCAAAAAATTGCATTGTTAATCACTTGTGTTTATTGGTTTTTTTCCCTTCCCTTTTTAGTTTTGTATTCTCTCCCCTTGTTATTTCCCTTATCATTATTATTAGTAGTAATGGTAGTTTTGTATTATACTTTAATTATTGGCCTGTGTCCTGGGTTCAGCTATAGCAGTCATTTTTCTCCTTCTTAGTAGCTGGTGCAGTGCTGTGTTTTTTAACTTTCAGCCTGGGAACAACACTGATAACACTGATGTTTTTAGTTGTTGCGAAGTAATGTTTATTCCAACCAAGGACTTTCTCAGTCTCATGCTTTGCCAGGGAGGAGGGGAAGCCGGGAGGAAACAGAGACAGGACACCTGACCCAAACTGGCCAAAGGGGTATTCCATACCACAGCACGTCATGCCCAGTATATAAACCGGGGGGAGTTACCCGGAAGGCCCAGATCACTGCTCGGGTCGGGCTTGGTATCGGTCGGCGGGTGGTGAGCAATTGTATCCTCTCCCCTTGTTATTTCACTAATCATTATTATCATTGGTGGTAGCAGTAGTGGTTTTGTATTATACCTTAGTTGCGGGACTGCTCTTATCTCAACCCGTGGGAGTTACATTCTTCCGATTCTCCTCCCCATCCCTCCGGGAGCGGGAGGAGGAAGGGGGGGAGTGAGCGAGCGGCTGTGTGGTTCTGAGTTACCGGCTGGGCTCAAACCATGACAGTTCTTTTTGGCGCCCAACGTGGGGCACGAAAGGTTGTGATAACGACAGATCTGACCAGAGTGTGTTTAATCATATTTGTGATAAGCATTCATTGTTACTGCTCATCACAATGGTGATTATTTGGCTCTCAGACTTGTTGCGCTTGATCTCAGAGTTTCAGCATGTTGTATCTTACTTACAGCCACTATTTGCTGTTTTAGCGTTTATCGGCTGGGGGGCCTGGGCTAAGCTTCTTGTTTCACTGTGCTTCATGGTAATGACTTGTAATACAATAGACTCATTGATCATGAAACTGGGCTGGCATGCGTTCTCAGCATGGCCATCACCTCTATACATTGGGAGGTATATAATGAAATATTTTAGCAATTGCATATCTATTTTTTTCTCCTCGGGGGGTAAACTTACGAAGGAGGCATTCTCTTTCACCCCCCGTTCCCCCACCAGCCTATTTGCAACAGCAGTTGAGAGTTCTGAAGGTTTTAGATGGCCTTTGAGTACCCTTGAGACCTGCCTGCTGATTGTGCTGGGGATCAGCATGTTGGCAAACATACGGAGTGTGTTTTACCCATGGCCATCCCGTCCTAGGAACATCCTATTTCGTTTAATCTCAAAAATTCAGCAGTATCAGGTTCGAATCTGGTCTAGGATTAGACAAAGATATAGGAGGACCACCAAGAGATTTTCCCTGAGGCTGGACAGTTATGAGTGGCAGGGGGTGTGGGATAGTATGGGCAAGTATCTAGGCCAGTGGGCCCCTCCAGTGCTTTGGAACTTCACCAATGAACAAGTGCAACATCCGGAAAAACTAGTAAAACACTTAAATGAGGTGTGCTGTCGTCCTGGTTATACCAGAGAGGGACAAATCATGGCAACGTGCTGGGGCTTGGCCTACGCCTACAGAGCCCTGCTCAACACTATCCAGCACCTTCAAAGGGAAAAAGATATCTCTGGATCTGATGGCAAAGCAACAGACAATGCAGCTATGCCAACTCCAAGCACAGCAGCTGCTCAAACCCTGACCACAACAGACAACGCAACTACTCCAACTTCAAATACAGCAGCTACACCAACTCCAGTGACAAGCGCAACAGCTACTCAAACCCCGACAGCAACAGACAATGCGGCTACTCCAAGCACCGCAGCCACACCAACCCCAGTGACAAGCACAGTAGCTACTCAAACCCCGACAGCAACAATATGGCTACTTCAAGCACCGCAGCCACACCAACCCCAGTGACAAGCACAGTAGCTACTCAAACCCCGACACCAACAGACAATGCAGCTGTGGGTGTTACTCAACTCTCAAGCACAACAGCTGCACCAACCCCAGCAATAGACATTGCAACCACTCCAATCCTAGTGGCAGACACTGCAGCCACTCCAACCACAGTGACAAACACTGCAGCTAAACCAAATGGCCAGTTTGTGACAATGTCTGTTGCCCCGGTAAGCAAAAGCAGACGAGAGGCACAAAGAGCAACCCGCGAAGCGAAGAAAGATGAAGACCCAATGCCATTACTACATGCAACAGCATCTGAACAAGAGTTACTACTATGTGGGTCAGAGGAAGAGGAAGAAGAAGAAGAGGTCACTTCTCGACCCCGGACCTCAACCGAGCTGCGGAATATGCGAAAAGATTTCACCCGTCTTCCAGGGGAGCACATTGTCACCTGGTTGCTCCGATGCTGGGACAATGGGGCCGACGGTCACGAACTAGAAGGTAGGGAAGCCAAGCAGCTGGCATCACTTGCTAAGGAAGGAGGAAATGACAAAGCGATTGCAAGAGAGAAGAGAGCCCTCAGCCTTTGGAGGTGGCTCCTGGCAGCTGTGAAGGAAAGGTTTCCCTACAAGGACGATGTTACGAGTCGCTCAGCCAACTGGACCACGATAGAGAAAGGCATCCAGTCCCTGAGGGAATCAGCCATTCTAGAGATGATCTATCCTAGGCCGGATGCCAGGAACACATCCGTAGATCCAGATGAAGTCGAATGTACACGACCCATGTGGCGGAAACTTACACAGAGTGCACCATCATCATATGCCCACACATTGGCATCAATGACCTGGAATGACGGAATATCACCAACAGTGGGTTGCCTGATTCGTCAACTCCGAGAGTTCGAAGACAATCTCACCCCTTCCATCATTTCAGCTGTGGAAAAACTCTCCCAGGAGTTCAAACAATTGAGAGAGGATTTATCTGATCTATCCAGCTCCCCATGTATACCAACCCATGTCTCAGCTATTAACAGAAGGCGCCCTACTGCTCGAGAAAGAAAATAGAGGAGGTACGCGCCATGGGCCACCCTATGATTTTACCTGCAGGATCACAGAGAAGACATGAGAAAGTGGGATGGAAAACCTACTTCAGCTCTGGAGCAACGGGTGCGTGAACTGAAGAGGAGAACAATGGTCAAGGATGATCCTCCCAGGAAAGCTGCTGCTCCAGTCTCTGGTGAGCAGTTTCCCAGATGGAGTGAAAGAGCTGATTTTACTCCCGCTCCTGTGATAAGGAATACTAATCCCTTTCTACAAGACAGAAGTGGAGAATCTTATGATCACTATTAGAGGGGCCCTGCCTCCAGCCAGGTGGAGGAGAGGGATAATCGGGTTTACTGGACTGTGTGGTTCAGATGGCCGGGCACATCGGTCCCACAGAAGTATAAGGCTCTAGTAGATACCGGTGCACAGTGTACTCTGATGCCATCAAGGTATCAAGGGGTGAAACACATTTATATTTCTGGAGTGACAGGAGGATCCCAAGCGTTAACTATGCTGGAAGCTGAAATCAGCCTGACTGGGTGGAAGTGGCAAAAGCACCCCATTGTGACTAGTCCAGGGGCTCCATGCATCCTTGGCATAGACTATGTCAGGAGAGGGTACTTCAAAGACCCAAAAGGGTATAGATGGGCTTTTGGTATCGCTGCCTTGGAGACAGAGGAAATTAAGCAGCTGTCCACCTTGCCTGGTCTCTCAGAGGATCCTTCTGTTGTGGGGTTGCTGAAGGTCGAAGAACAACAAGTGCCAATTGCGACCACAACAGTGCACCGGTGGCAATATCGCACCAACCGAGACTCCTTGATTCCCATCCATAAGCTGATCCGTAGACTGGAGACCCAAGGAGTGATCAGCAGGACCCGCTCACCCTTTAATAGCCCCATATGGCCAGTGCAAAAGTCTAAGGGAGAGTGGAGACTAACAGTAGACTATCGTGGCCTGAACAATGTCACACCACCATTGAGTGCTGCTGTACCGGACATGCTAGAACTTCAATATGAACTGGAGTCAAAGGCAGCCAAGTGGTATGCCACAATTGACATTGCCATGCATTTTTCTCAATCTCTTTGGCAGCAGAATGCAGGCCACAGTTTACTTTCAGCTGGAGGGGCGTCCAGTACACCTGGAACCGACTGCCCCAGGGGTGGAAACACAGCCCTACCATCTGTCATGGATTGATCCAGACTGCACTGGAACAGGGGCAAGCTCCAGAACACCTGCAATACATTGATGACATCATCGTGTGGGGTGATACAGGGGAAGAAGTTTTTGAGAAAGGGAGGAAGATAATCCAAATCCTGCTGAAGGCCGGTTTTGCCATTGTCGTGGTTTGAGCCCAGCCGGTAACTCAGAACCACACAGCCGCTCGCTCACTCCCCCCCTTCCTCCTCCCGCTCCCGGAGGGATGGGGAGGAGAATCAGAAGAATGGTATTCCCACAGGTTGAGATAAGAGCAGTCCCGCAACTAAGTTATAATGCAAAATCACTACTGCTGCCATCAATGATAATAATAATTAGTGAAATAACAAGGGGAGAGGATACAATTGCTCACCACCCGCCGACCGATACCCAGCCCGACCCGAGCAGTGATCTGGGCCTTCCGGGTAACTCCCCCCGGTTTATATACTGGGCATGACGTGCTGTGGTATGGAATACCCCTTTGGCCAGTTTGGGTCAGGTGTCCTGTCTCTGCTTCGTCCCGTCTTCTCCTCCTCCCTGGCAAAGCATGAGACTGAGAAAGTCCATGGTTGGAATAAACATTACTTAGCAACAACTAAAAACATCAGTGTTATCAGCGTTGTTCCCAGGCTGAAAGTTAAAAAACACAGCACTGTACCAGCTACTAAGAAGGTGAAAAATGACTGCTATAGCTGAACCCAGGACAGCCATAAAACGGAATAAGGTCAAGGGACCTGCACAGGAGATTCAATTTTTGGGAATAAAATGGCAAGATGGACACTGCCAGATCCCCACAGACGTAATCAGCAAGATAACAGCAATTTCTCCACCAACTAACAAGAAAGAAACGCAAGCTTTCTTAGGTGTTGTGGGGTTCTGGAGGATGCACATCCCAAATTACAGTCTGATTGTAAGCCCTCTCTACCACGTGACCTGGAAGAAGAATGATTTCAAATGGGGCCCTGAGCAACAACAAGCCTTTGAACAAATTAAGCGAGAAATATTTCCTGCAGTAGTCCTTGGACCAGTCCGGGCCGGGCCAGATGTGAAAAATGTGCTCTATACCGCAGCTGGGGAGAATGGTCCTACCTGGAGCCTCTGGCAGAAAGCTCCAGGGGAGACTCGAGGTCGACCCCTTGGCTTTTAGAGTCGGGGATATAAAGGATCCAAGGCCAGCTATACTCTCACTGAAAAAGAGATACTGGCAGCCTATGAAGGGGTTCGAGCTGCCTCAGAAGTGATTGGAACTGAAGCGCAGCTCCTCCTGGCACCCCGGTTGCCTGTGCTGGGCTGGATGTTCAAAGGCAGGGTCTCCTCTACACATCATGCAACTGATGCTACATGGAGTAAGTGGGCCGCACTATATTACACAGCGAGCTCGAATAGGAAATCCCAGTCGTCCAGGAATTCTAGAAGTCATCATGGACTGGCCAGAGGGCAAAGATTTTGGGATGTCACCAGAAGAGGAGGTGATGCATGCTGAAGAGGCCCCACCATATAAAGAACTGTCAGAGAGTGAAAAGCCATATGCCTTGTTTACTGATGGGTCCTGTCATATTGTGGGAAAGCATCCGAGATGGAAGGCAGCTGTGTGGAGTCCCCTGGGACAAGATGCAGAAACTCCTGAAGGAGAGGGTGAATGGAGTCAGTTTGCAGAGGTGAAAGCCATCCAGCTGGCCTTGGACATTGCTGAATGAGAAAAATGGCCAGTACTTTCTCTCTATACTGAGTCATGGATGGTGGCAAATGCCCTGTGGGGGTGGTTGCAGCAATGGAAGCAGAGCAACTGGCAACGCAGAAGGAAACCCATCTGGGTTGCTGCACTGTGGCAAGATATCGCTGCTCGGGTGCAGAACCTGGTGGTGAAGGTACGCCACGTAGATGCTCATGTATCCAAGAGTCGGGCCACTGAGGAACACCAGAATAACCAGCAAGTGGATAAAGCTGCGAAGATTGAAGTGGCTCAGATGGACTTAGATTGGCAACATAAGGGTGAATTATTTTTAGCCCGGTGGGCCCATGACACCTCAGACCCTCAAGGCAGAGATGCAACATATAGATGGGCTCGTGATTGAGGGGTGGACTTAACGATGGACACTATTGCCCAGGTTTTTCACGAATGTGAAACATGTGCTGCAATTAAGCAAGCCAAGCAGTTAAAGCCTCTCTGGTATGGAGGACGATGGCTGAAGTACAAGTATGGGGAGGCCTGGCAGATTGACTATATCACACTCCCACCAACCCGCCAAGGCAAGCGCTATGTGCTTACCATGGTGGAAGCAACCACCGGCTGGCTGGAAACATACACTGTGTCCCACGCCACTGCCTGGAACACTATCCTGGGCCTTGAGAAACAAGTTTTGTGGCGACACGGCACCCCAGAGAGAATTGAGTCAGACAATGGGACTCATTTCCGGAACAACCTCAGAGACACTTGGGCCAAAGAGCATGGCATTGAGTGGGTATATCACATCCCCTACCATGCACCAGCCTCTGGGAAAATCATATGGTACAATGGGCTGTTAAAAACTCCACTGAGAGCAATGGGTGGTGGGACTTTCAAACACTGGGATACACATTTACCAAAAGCCACCTGGTTGGTCAACACTAGGGGATCTGCCAACAGGGCTGGCCCAGCCCAATCAGAACTTTTACGTACCGTAGAGGGGGATAAAGTTCCTGTGGTGCACATAAAGAATTTGTTGGGGAAGACAGTCTGGGTTATTCCTGCTTCAGGTAAAGGCAAACCCACTCGTGGGGTTGCTTTTGCTCAGGGACCTGGATATACTTGGTGGGTAATGCGGGAAGATGGGGAAGTCCGATGTGTACCTCAAGGGGATTTGATTTTGGGGGAAAACAGCCAATGAACTCAATTGTACGCTGTTGCCTGCTCTATAACACTTTTATAGCCCACCAGCTAGATATCTTCAGGTCGCCAGCAACTGACCCTGACTTCCCTCCGATCATCACCTCAACAAAGAATGAATTTTGAGGAAACCAGACGAGCTCAGCAGTGACCAGACGAGTTTGGCGGTATCATCAGCAGGCAACAACCCAACACTACATACCGTCCCTCCTGCCCTGAAAGACTCTTACGAGAGATGGAGCCTGACATCATGGACTGGATGAGTTCGGCAATTTTATAGGGATTGGTCCATGGACTAGGGAATGATATCTTTCTCTGTGTGGGGGTGTGGGTGTATATATATGTGTATATATGGGACAGGGGTGATGGTGTGTTGAGAGATGTGGGATCTGAGCATGACGTGAATGGTATGGAATAAGGGATGGATAGTGTCCTGGGTTCAGCTATAGCAGTCATTTTTCTCCTTCTTAGTAGCTGGTGCAGTGCTGTGGGTTTTTTTTAACTTTCAGCCTGGGAACAACGCTGATAACACTGATGGTTTTAGTTGTTGCTAAGTAATGTTTATTCCAACCAAGGACTTTCTCAGTCTCATGCTTTGCCAGGGAGGAGGGGAAGCCGGGAGGAAACAGAGACAGGACACCTGACCCAAACTGGCCAAAGGGGTATTCCATACCACAGCACGTCATGCCCAGTATATAAACCAGGGGGAGTTACCCGGAAGGCCCAGATCACTGCTCGGGTCAGGCTGGGTATCGGTCAGCGGGTGGTGAGCAATTGTATCCTCTCCCCTTGTTATTTCACTAATCATTATTATCATTGGTGGTAGCAGTAGTGGTTTTGTATTATACCTTAGTTGCGGGACTGCTCTTATGTCAACCCGTGGGAGTTACATTCTTCCGATTCTCCTCCCCATCCCTCCGGGAGCGGGGGGAGGAAGGGGGGGGAGTGAGCGAGTGGCTGTGTGGTTCTGAGTTACCGGCTGGGCTCAAACCATGACAGACTGTTCTCATCTCAACCCGTGGGGTTTACATTCTTTCGATTCTCCTCCCTATTACCCTGGGAGTGGGGGGGGAAGAAGGAAGGGAGTGAGCGAGCAGCTGCATGGTTCTGAGTTACCAGATGGGCTTAAATCATGACACCGTGTTTAAGAATATGAGCATACAGAGAGAATAAAACTAAATAAAATCATAGTATGAACTGCTGATTTCCAAGCTAATCTAGAACTACCTCACAGTATTCCCTTCCTGTTCCAAAACACACTCAAATGCCCATTTTATTGTTTCTGAGAGTTAGTCACCTTCACTCAGCCTCTCACTACAGAGGAAAAGGACTCAGCCTGTGCTGCCTTCTGCTTCTCCATACTGTGTGAGACACCATAAAGGAGTTTTAAACCCCAACACAAATATTCAGGCTTTGGAATATATCGAGACGGTCGAGTCTTGCTTATTCTGGGACACTTGATGCCACCCAAGTAACTGTAAGGGTTTTTACAGGACACACCAAGAACTACTGCATTTTACCAAATCAGGTTCCAAAAGTTAAGATTGTGTGTTCATCTACATATTGTCTGTTGGTTATTTCTTTGAATCCGTGCTCACTGTGGATAATGTAAAACTCCAGGTTCAACTCCTGTTGGAAGCTGGGCTTGTAACATACTGTGGCAGTATTTAGGGGAAACAGACAACAGTGATGTCAATTTAAATTGATTTCAGTTCCGTCTGCTGTATTTTAGCTGCAACTGCCACTTTCTGGTGAATGAACAAAGATCAAGTTCAGCTGGTGCACAAGGAAATGTAAATCCTGTTGTGTTCAGAAGAAGTTATTTATACAGTGGTAGACTGTTATTTTCTATGTAATAGATTAATTGCCTGTCAATCTTCTTAGAAATATCCATAGCCAAAATTAAGATAACACATTTATTATAGTACTAATGTAAGAGTAAAGACCAACACCAAATAGCTATTAAATCTTACAATTGAAAAGATTTTTATACATATATATAAAATAATGGTTATGTATGATATCTACTACCAGATTTTGAGATAATAGCTGTGGAGGAATTGTAGCAGATTGTACCACCAGAAAGACTGGTTGTAAACTCCCAAGGTTTAAGAAGGAAAGAACATGTGGATTTTGAAGTTCCAGATGCATTTGCTGTCCTGGCAAGGAAAATGTGTTTCTTGTCTTGTAAATACAACAATTATTAATAACAGAGTAAGAATACAGCAAGTGAAATGTGAGTTTATGTAGCCAGTTCCCACTGACCACATTTTAAAATGGAAGAACATGTGTCCAGTCTGCTCTGAAATGTCATGTTAAATTGAGAAAGATATTGACATGAAAACTGTCCAGAAAATAGCTGAGATCACCACTCTAACTGCTTCCTTTTGTTGATTTTCTCTTATTTTGGCAATGTGACAGCCAACACCAGCTGACATACATGTGCATCTGCATGGAAAATACTGGTAAAAAATTCAGCAGTTGGCCTTGATTCAAGTCAAAATGAAAAAATAAAAATATCTGTGAGTATATAGACTGTCTGTGAGAAGGAAGAAAGGTAGGAAGAGAGTTGGTGCATGCTATAAGAAGATAGGAAGCCCTTGTTTATAGAATCATAGAATCATAGAATAGTTAGGGTTGGAAAGGACCTTAAGATCATCTAGTTCCAACACCCCTGCCATGGGCAGGGACACCTCACACTAAACCATGTGGTCCAAGGCTCTGTCCAACCTGGCCTTGAACATCACAGAATGGTTTGGGTTGGAAGGGACCATAAAGCTCATCTAGTTCCAACCCCCTGCCACAGGCAGGGACACCTTCCACTAGACCAGGTTACTCCAAGCCCCATCCAACCTGGCCTTGAGCACTGCTAAGGATGGGGCAGCCACAGCTTCTCTGGGCAACCTGTGCCAGTGCCCGAATTTTTTTCCTAATGTCTAATATAAATCTCTAATCTAAAATTTATGTTTTAGATATGTTGAGATAACATTCCTTGCAGTGACAGTGGTAGCAGAATGTCCAGATTTGTTGCTTGCTCACTCTTCTTGTGTACCCACCAGAGAAGTAAGCACATGGACTACAACATGGTTGTTGCTTGGAGTCCAGTGGGGAAACCTGAAATTGTGGAGTTGGTGAGACTGTGGTGGAGCATCAAGGCCCATGTTTCCCTGCTGGTTCTTTGGGGTTTAGTTTGTTCCAGGCGAAGCAGGGAGAGTGCCTCTGACACACAGTGTCAGATCACACAAGTATCTATCGGCAATTGCTTCTCAGGTGCAGATACATCGGCTGTGAAGCTGCTAGAATGTATTATCAAAATAATTTAATGTATGAAATGATAAAAGCACTAGGGAAATGCATTAATATGCTGCCTCATGATGGTGTTTAGTCTGGACCTAAATACAGCTTCAGTTGTAATTATTTATGTGCTGTACTAGTGAGACTCCCATAAATGGATTTCAAAGACATGCTGAGGACAGTGTTATTACACTGATTTTCTATTACTTTCAAAATCATTTTGTTTCTGACAATGTGAACTGACAACAAAATGAAAATGTGTCCCACCCACTTAGAGTTTTTGGTACATGCTCTTTCTTTTTTTCCTTTAGTTGCCTCGTGTGAGGGACTTGATGTAGATCTTATGCTTAGTAGAAACCAATATCCAGCTGCATTTAAATTACTGCAGATGTAAGCCTGCGGGGCAGGAGCTCCAAGATAAGGGAGAGTAAAGAAGAGCACTCCTTTTATTGCTGGAAAGGGATTAGTGTTGCTGTGAAGTGATTTATTTACAGAATCCATCTATCCTGAAGTGGCTCTTAGGCAGACTGTGCATGAACTTGGATTTGGGAACTGCATGGTGCTTCCCTAGAAGGTCTTGTAATCTGCATGGATGAAATGGGCACGAGAGATAGGGAAACCCAGGGAAACCAGGCACATCACTGCCATTAGTTTGGTGGGCTTGCATGTGACTTTAGAAGCTTACACAAAAGACAGTAAAAGTGTACTTTTATGTTGGACATTTAATATTTCAAGTTTTATTATTTAAAACCAGCCCAAACCAGTTAATTCACTCAGAAATTCCTATCAAAGTGATTAGTTTATGAAAATTATCTTCTTGCTATTGAATGGAATTAATTGCTAATGCAAAAAAAAAGGATGTAACAAGACACAAAACAATATAAAATTATCATATGAATAATGTATTTTACTAAGTTAAGAAAAATTCAAGTGATCCAACCTTATTTATTCCTTAGAGAAATCTAGGCCTACAATCATTACCTATGTTTTAGAATGCTTTATTAAAAGTCAAACAATTATTTGAGCAAATAATCTACCATTTTTTGACAGATCATTAGGCTGTTACATGAAAAACAGGATTAGTCATAATAAAAATCAGAATCCTAGGGAAGCTAGAGATGGGAAAAAGCAAAATATCTTAATATTTAAACATGGTTTTAGAGGCTGAGGATAAATGGTAGACAATTGATAATAACTTTTGTATAGCAATTGGCTTAGATCATGCCTTGCCATTGAAGTTGAGCCGATTGACAATGAGTAGATCTGCTCTTTGCAGGTCAAATCTGTTCTATGATGCTCTGTTCTTTTACAGCAGGTACTGCTGTGGCTGGCATTTGTGAATTGTATGTAGACAAAGTGGGCTTGATTTCCCTGTAGGCTCTACTGCCCTATCTTCAGCTGTAGAAAGTCTCTCTCTCCTGAGTTAGGTGACATGAAGTGGAATTGTAGAAAAGCAAGGCAGATAGGAGTTTATGAATTTAGATAGGAACCTCGTGTTATTATTTGTAAAGATGTGAGGAGGTGTGGGTGAGAGAATAGTTTGGGTGGATAAAGGTGTGACAAGAAGGTGGGTTTGGGATCCTGTTTGGAAAATGTGGGGTTGTAAGGGAGGAGAGAGATGTGTGGGAGCACGGATGGAGGGAACAGTTCCTAGTTTGGGAAAGTAGGATGAAGGGAAAACAAACTTGGGTCCTATAGCTTTCAAATCTTTATTTGGTGCTTGCAGTCTGCATGCTGTGATTTAGCATTTGTCCAAAGATTATAATGTGAGACTGTGCTCTCATAGTGGTGGAGCCTTGTTCAGATCAGAGGTGCTTAGAGCAATGTATGTGTTCCAGAGTCCTATGGACAATGTTCACTCTTTGCAGACTGTCCTGCTTGTGGGGAAATGGGCAGCCAAACATGTGGGAATAGTGAAACCTTTTGTGTTCAGCAAGAGCCTTATCCCTGCATGCTTAAGTAGTTGGGCAGTGCTTAGGAGAGGGCAGGAAAATCACAGTGCACTGACAGTCACAGTCTGATTCCTGTTTCCTCTCCTCTGCTTGGGGAGGAACGTAATCAGCGCCGGTCCCTTTCTCTCCATATGCAGTATTGGAAAGTCTCTCAGGATTAAGAGACTCTAACAGCCACTGCATGTGCATTAGCACAAGTGGGTGGGCAGAAGTTTGGATCTGCATTCAAAATACCTCATTTGATAAGGGACTTAGAGAAGATTGTTAGTTCACTGCAGTGAGGACAGAAAAGAGACTCAGTAAACTTAAATTTCTGCACACTCTAGGTGCTTAACAATGACTCAGGCAGGCATCCTCTTTATTAATGTCCTGTCTTTTTTTCTGAAAGCAAGGAAGCCTCAGGAAGACTTCATCTTCTAAAGACAGCACATTAACAATACTCTTCTATCCAGTGTGTGAATGCAAGCATGTTTTCCTGGGCCACTGAAGGTGATTTTTTGTGCTGTTTCCAAGAATCAGTGGATGTGCAGTTCAGTTTTTCTTTAGGAACTTGGTGCTATCAGCTTAGCTACACTGGAATTCAGTCTCTCCCATTTCCTTTGGGATTAATATAAATATTTCAGAGTCCCAACAATAAATAAAAAAGGTATAATGTTCATTCAAGGGTTTTCCTAGTCATAAGTCCAGAGACTTGAGTTTAAGTCTATAGTGGTTCTGGGCTAAAATTTGCTTATTACTGGGCTTCATATAAATGAAGGCCCCTCCTTTCCTAGCAAAAAAGAAAAGTTTTGAGACACTGCACTTTCAATACTGCCTGCTGTAAGCAAGTCTCTGAGATGACTACCCTGTAAACAGTGCCTGTGTTATTGTGCATTAGGGGCATGTTATAGTGATTCTTTTTGTAGCTTATACAGCTACAGCTCCTGCTGCTTCAGTGATGACTAGAAGTAGGTCCTGTTTATAGTGATGCAATTCTAGGCACCTTTGACAAACATCAAAATAAAATGCACTGCATAAACATATACAATGTAGAACCTTGGTTGTGCATGTTACTTTTCACTGTCTACTTAATTGGAGTACAGTTTAGCCCCATTTCATAGATTCATAAAATGGTTTGTGTTGGAAGGGACCTTAAAGCTCATCTAGTTCCAGCCCCCTGCCATGGGCAGGGACACCTTCCACTAGACCAGGTTGCTCAAAGCCCCGTCCAACCTGGCCTTTGAAGTGTGTCAGCTCTGAAGTTTAAATTCTACATGTGAATGCTTCCAAGGCTGATCCCTTGAACGTTAACCCAAACAGCTGCTCTCATGGAAATGAAAGCTTGTCCAACTGTTCAGCTGCTCTTTAGGGTCTTCAGAACTGTCCTGGGATAAGCTTTCCATGGTCAAAGAAAATATTAACTAGAGGTGAGTGTGTTTCATGAGTCCTTTCCCGTGCTGTAAAGGATTTGATCCAGAGGGCCTCTGAACCTGGTGACTAAAACTGCTAGAGGTGGGTAGAAATTAAAAAAGCTAATTTTAAAGCTATGCAGGAGAAAGAACTGAGTGTTGATTATTTGTTGTGGTCTAAACTGGGATAATTTGGGCAGCTGCAATAAGTCGGATGTAAGTAGTATGAATGACTAAAATAAACATGTTTCTTAGAGGCAGAATCGAAGTAATGAAAAGGCGCTGAGATTTGAGTCCCTTGACTAACTGTGAGTCTTTTTCCATCCAATGTGGAGCCACAGGAGGTATGTTGGTCATACATTTAGCATCTCTTAAAAATAAAATCTGTGCTTTATTTCTCACCAGTGTTTTCTGTGTGCAGTAAATACTCTTTGTGGCTATGCCATGGAATTTAAATGCCTAACACAAGTAATTTTAACTTGCAGAAATGTGCATGAGTACCTTGCTCTAACTCTCCCTCATATAAGCTGAGTTATCCATCACTCTTGCTCAGAGTGACTTATGAAATGAAGGTTCTGCTTATGCAATGCTACAGGTTCTTTGTTAATTACAATGGTAATAATACTATGTACATCATGCAGAGGTGCAAATAAGTGCAGGGGAGTGTGTTTTAATTTAAAGTCTCTGCAAAAATCTCTTGTGCCATGAAGTATGCTGTAAAATAATAAATAGTACTAAAGCTTTCATCCTTAAAATGAGTAAGCATTAGAGAATGTTACATATTCAGAATGCTTTTATGCATATAAACCCTTGAAATGATGTGGGGAAGTGTGCATATATGGTTGCTGTGGCACATGAAGGGGAAGACAGTGGCCAGATAATCTTTTGTAAGGGAGTTCCAATTTGAACACTTAGTGTGTAAAAGCAAATATCTGGGCCTACATGACGTATCTCAGACGAAAAGGGATCTCTGTGTCACAGCTAGGATACGAGCCCAGAGTTCTGCTCTTGCAAATAGATTTTATTAAAACATATTGTTTGTAAGTCTGGCTGCCCCAGCCATTGAGTCGGCTGCATTTGGAGCTCGGCTAAGGTGCCTCTATACAAACGCCTGTAGTATGGAGAACAAGCAAGAGGAATTAGAGATGTGTGCAAGGCTACGGGAATATGATGTCATTGGTATCACAGAAACATGGTGGGATGGCTCCTATGACTGGAGTGTCAGAATGGAAGGTTACAGGCTGTTTAGAAAAGACAGGCCAGGCAGACGGGGAGGGGGCATTGCTATCTATGTCAGTGATAGGCTGGAGAGTATGGAACTCTGTCTGGGGACAGGTGATGAGGTAACAGAGTGTTTGTGGGTCAGGATCAAAGGGAAAATAGCAATGGGGGACATTACGGTGGGGATCTGTTACAGGCTGCCTGATCAAGAGGACTCTGTGGATGAAGCGCTCTACAGACAGATAGGAGCAGCCTCACGCTCGCAGGCCCTTGTCCTCATGGGGGACTTCAACCATCCTGACATCTGTTGGAGGGACGGTACGGCCCTGCACAAGCAATCCAGGAGGTTCCTCGATTGTGTGGAAGACAACTTCCTCTTTCAAGCAATAGAGGAGCCGACGAGGAGAGGTGCCATGCTTGACCTCGTGCTCACCAACAGGGAGGGACTGGTTGGAAATGTGATGCTCCAGGGCAGCCTTGGCTGTAGTGATCATGAGATGGTTGAGTTTGAGATCCTCAGGACAGTGAGAAGAGCATGCAGCAAGCTCACTGCCCTGGACTTCAAGAGAGCAGACTTTGGCCTCTTCAGGAACCTCCTTAGTAAGGTTTCATGGGATACAGTCCTAGAGGGCAGGGGGGCCCAAGACTGCTGGTCGATATTCAAGGATCACCTGCTACGTGCTCAAGAGTGTTGCATCCCGACTAGAAGAAAGTGCAGCAGGAGGGCCAGGAGACCTCCATGGATGGACAAGGAGCTGCTGAGGAAACTTAGAGGGAAAAAAGAAGCTTATAGAAGGTGGAAGAGAGAACAGGCGGCACTGGGCTGGCTGAGGCTGCCTGCGAGTGCTGCAGGACCTACTGACCTGGGCTGGGGCTCCAGGTTGTCACTTCTGCTTGCCAATCTGCCAGGACCACAGCTGCAAATTTAGAGGTAATTTTTTTCCTGCCACAGGTGTGTGCTGTTGTTTCATGTCCTGTCTAAATCCTGGACTGTGAGAAAGCTGGAGCTTTTTGTGTACTACAGAGTAATCCTGCTTGTGTATGCCTGTAGCAGCAGATGAGAGAAGATGATAGTAGGCCAGGGGCTGGGGTGTCATCCTTTTTTCCCATTGAGGTAGATGGTCCACTCAGGTGGAGAGCATATGTGTAGTTTCCCTGCAGGTGGGTGTATGTACTGACCCAGGGTGTTAGTACATTCTGTTCTGCAGCGTGTCCTTTACCATTTGAGAGGATTACTTTTCCAGTCAGAAAAAAGGGTGGGATCTTAGTAAACATGGTAGTTCAAAATCAGCCTGATGCCTGGCTGCTAAAATACCGAACATCTGCTCAGAAATTTAATGCTTCATGCAACACTGGCAGACACAAGTCCTCCAAAGTCAGAGAGTTCAACCTCACCAGTGCTGAAACTAGGCTGTACTGTTGGGCTGTTCTCTTCCTTACCCTGGGAGCTTTACTGACAGATTTCCAAAGAGTGGAGAAAACTACTTCTACATCAAGTCAAGTCCTTTGGTGACTTTGTGTCTAGTCTGAGTTTACTCAGAGTGTAGATACCAGTGGGTCCATTGTGGTACAAAGCCTGGTATTATATTCGGTGTGAAACTCATTAATACAGACAAAATCCAAACTTGAGATTGGCTTTTATGTAATAAAAAAATACAGTACAGGATTATAAAAAGAAACTATCCATCTTTATATGAAGGAAATTGATACGGTGTTTTAAAAACAGTTTTATAAAACAGGCTAAAAAATAGCAATTACAGGTAATACTATCATCTGGATGATGCATACCAAAATATTTTACTTACTGCACTAAATAGTTTCATAACTAACTTTATCTGTTGATAGCCGATACCTTAGTTACTGATGAAAACCTTAATCTGTGTAAGTATTATTAGTTAGCATTCTTTATAATAAACTACCATGTGGAACCTCAGTAGCATACACTGTTGGCTGTATTAAGCAAAACAGAAGAGAATGAACACATTAAAAATAAAACCAAGGCTGACACCCCCAAATATACTTCTTTTATAAAGGATGTGATCCTGTCGTGGTTTGAGCCCAGCCGGTAACTCAGAACCACACAGCCGCTCGCTCGCTCACTCCCCCCCCCCCTTCTTCCTCCCCCCGCTCCCGGAGGGATGGGGAGGAGAATGGGAAGAATGTAACTCCCACGGGTTGAGATAAGAGCAGTCCCGCAACTAAGGTATAACACAAAACCACTACTGCTACCACCAATGATAATAACGATTAGTGAAATAACAAGGGGAGAGGATACAATTGCTCACCACCCGCCGACTGATACCCAGCCCGACCCGAGCAGTGATCTGGGCCTTCCGGGTAACTCCCCCCAGTTTATATACTGGGCATGACGTGCTGTGGTATGGAATACCCCTTTGGCTAGTTTGGGTCAGGTGTCCTGTCTCTGTTTCCTCCCGGCTTCCCCTCCTCCCTGGCAAAGCATGAGACTGAGAAAGTCCTTGGTTGGAATAAACATTACTTAGCAACAACTAAAAACATCGGTGTTATCAGCGTTGTTCCCAGGCTGAAAGTTAAAAAACACAGCACTGCACCAGCTACTAAGAAGGAGAAAAATGACTGCTATAGCTGAACCCAGGACAGTATCCACCCCTTATTCCATACCATTCACGTCATGCTCAGATCCCACATCTCTCAGCACACCATCACCCCTGTCCCATATATACACATATATATACACCCACACCCACACACAGAGAATGATATCGTTCCCTAGTCCATGGACCAATCCCTGTAAAATTGCTGAACTCATCCAGTCCATGATGTCAGGCTCCATCTCTTGTAATAGTCTTTCAGGGCAGGAGGGATGGTACATAGTGTTGGGTTGTTGCCTGCTGATGATACCGCCAAACTCATCTGGTCACTGCTGAGCTCGTCTGGTTTCCTCCAAATTCATTCTTTGTTGAGGTGATGATCGGAGGGAAGTCAGGGTCAATGGCTGGTGACCTGAAGATATCTAGCTGGTGGGCTATAAAGTGTTATAGAGCAGGCAACAGCGTACAATTGAGTTCATTGGCTGTTTTCCCCCAAAATCAAATCCCCTTGAGGTACACATCGGACTTCCCCATCTTCCCGCATTACCCACCAAGTATATCCAGGTCCCTGAGCAAAAGCAACCCCACGAGTGGGTTTGCCTTTACCTGAAGCAGGAATAACCCAGACTGTCTTCCCCAACAAATTCTTTATGTGCACCACAGGAACTTTATCCCCCTCTACAGTACGTAAAAGTTCTGATTGGGCTGGGCCAGCCCTGTTGGCAGATCCCCTACTGTTGACCAACCAGGTGGCTTTTGGTAAATGTGTATCCCAGTGTTTGAAAGTCCCACCACCCATTGCTCTCAGTGTAGTTTTTAACAGCCCATTGTACCGTTCGATTTTCCCAGAGGCTGGTGCATGGTAGGGGATGTGATATACCCACTCAATGCCTTGCTCTTTGGCCCAAGTGTCTATGAGGTTGTTCCGGAAATGAGTCCCATTGTCTGACTCAATTCTCTCTGGGGTGCCGTGTCGCCACAAGACTTGTTTCTCAAGGCCCAGGATAGTGTTCCGGACAGTGGCATGGGACACAGCGTATGTTTCCAGCCAGCCGGTGGTTGCTTCCACCATGGTAAGCACATAGCGCTTGCCCTGGCGGGTTGGTGGGAGTGTGATATAGTCAATCTGCCAGGCCTCCCCATATTTGTACTTCAGCCATCGTCCTCCATACCAGAGAGGCTTGAGCCGCTTGGCTTGCTTAATTGCAGCACATGTTTCACATTCGTGAATAACCTGGGCAATAGTGTCCATCGTTAAGTCCACCCCTCGATCACGAGCCCATCTATATGTTGCATCTCTGCCTTGATGGCCTGAGGTGTCATGGGCCCACCGGGCTAAAAATAATTCACCCTTATGTTGCCAATCCAAGTCCATCTGAGCCACTTTAATCTTAGCAGCTTTATCCACTTGCTGGTTATTCTGGTGTTCCTCAGTGGCCCGACTCTTGGGTACATGAGCATCTACGTGGCGTACCTTCACCACCAGGTTCTGCACCCGAGCAGCGATATCTTGCCACAATGCAGCAGCCCAGATGGGTTTACTTCTGCGTTGCCAGTTGCTCTGCTTCCATTGCTGCAACCACCCCCACAGGGCATTTGCCACCATCCATGAGTCAGTATAGAGATAAAGTACTGGCCATTTTTCTCGTTCAGCAATGTCCAAGGCCAGCTGGATGGCTTTCACCTCTGCAAACTGACTCCATTCACCCTCTCCCTCAGCAGTTTCTGCAACTTGTCCCAGGGGACTCCACACAGCTGCCTTCCATCTCTGATGCTTTCCCACAATACAGCAGGACCCATCAGTAAACAAGGCATATTGCTTTTCACTCTCTGACAGTTCATTATATGGTGGGGCCTCTTCAGCACGCGTCACCTCCTCTTCTGGTGACATCCCAAAATCTTTGCCCTCTGGCCAGTCCATGATGACTTCTAGAATTCCTGGACGACTGGGATTTCCTATTCGAGCTCGTTGTGTAATTAGTGCGGCCCACTTACTCCATGTAGCATCAGTTGCATGATGTGTAGAGGAGACCCTGCCTTTGAACATCCAGCCCTGCACAGGCAACCGGGGTGCCAGGAGGAGCTGCGCTTCAGTTCCAATCACTTCTGAGGCAGCTCGAACCCCTTCATAGGCTGCCAGTATCTCTTTTTCAGTGGGAGTGTAGCTGGCCTCGGTTCCTTTATATCCCCGACTCCAAAAGCCAAGGGGTCGACCTCGAGTCTCCCCTGGAGCTTTCTGCCAGAGGCTCCAGGTAGGACCATTCTCCCCAGCTGCGGTATAGAGCACGTTTTTCACATCTGGCCCGGCCCGGACTGGTCCAAGGGCTACTGCATGAACTATTTCTCGTTTAATTTGTTCAAAGGCTTGTTGTTGCTCAGGGCCCCATTTGAAATCATTCTTCTTCCGGGTCACGTGGTAGAGAGGGCTTACAATCAGACTGTAATTTGGGATGTGCATTCTCCAGAACCCCACAACACCTAAGAAAGCTTGTGTTTCTTTCTTGTTAGTTGGTGGAGACATTGCTGTTATCTTGTTGATCACGGCTGTGGGGATATGGCGACGTCCATCTTGCCATTTTATTCCCAAAAATTGAATCTCCTGTGCAGGTCCCTTGACCTTATTCCGTTTTATGGCAAAACTGGCCTTCAGCAGGATTTGGATTATTTTCCTCCCTTTCTCAAAAACTTCTTCCGCTGTATCACCCCACACGATGATGTCATCAGTGTATTGCAGGTGTTCTGGAGCTTGCCCCTGTTCCAGTGCAGTCTGGATCAATCCATGGCAGATGGTAGGGCTGTGTTTCCACCCCTGGGGCAGTCGGTTCCAAGTGTACTGGACGCCACTCCAAGTGAAAGCAAACTGTGGCCTGCATTCTGCTGCCAAAGGGATTGAGAAAAATGCATTGGCAATGTCAATTGTGGCATACCACTTGGCTGCCTTTGACTCCAGTTCATACTGAAGTTCTAACATGTCCAGTACGGCAGCAGTCAATGGTGGTGTGACTTCGTTCAGGCCACGATAGTCTACTGTTAATCTCCACTCTCCATTAGACTTTTGCACTGGCCATATGGGGCTATTAAAGGGTGAGCGGGTCCTGCTGATCACTCCTTGGCTCTCCAGTCTGCGGATCAGCTTATGGATGGGAATCAAGGAGTCTCGGTTGGTGCGATATTGCCGCCGGTGCACTGTTGTGGTCGCAATTGGCACTTGTTGTTCTTCGACCTTCAGCAACCCCACAACAGAAGGATCCTCTGAGAGACCGGGTAAGGTGGACAGCTGCTTAATTTCCTCTGTCTCCAAGGCAGCGATACCAAAAGCCCATCTATACCCTTTTGGGTCTTTGAAGTACCCTCTCCTGACATAGTCTATGCCAAGGATGCATGGAGCCCCTAGGCCAGTCACAATGGGGTGCTTTTGCCACTTCCTCCCAGTCAGGCTGATTTCAGCTTCCAGCATAGTTAACGCTTGGGATCCTTCTGTCACTCCAGAAATAGAAATGGGTTTCACCCCTTGATACCTTGATGGCATCAGAGTACACTGCACACCGGTATCTACTAGAGCCTTATACTTCTGTGGGACTGATGTGCCAGGCCATCTGATCCACACAGTCCAGTAAACCCGGTTATCCCTCTCCTCCACCTGGCTGGAGGCAGGGCCCCTCTAATAGTGATCACAAAATTCTCCACTTCTGTCTTGCAGAAAGGGATTAGTATTCCTTATCACAGGAGCTGGAGTAAAATCAGCTCTTTCTCTCCATCTGGGAAACTGCTCGCCAGAGACTGGAGCAGCAGCTTTCCTGGGAGGATCATCCTTGACCATTGTTGTCCTCTTCAGTTCACGCACCCGTTGCTCCAGAGCTGAAGTAGGTTTTCCATCCCACTTTCTCATGTCTTCTCCGTGATCCCGCAGGTAAAGCCATAGGGTGGCCCGTGGCGTGTACCTCGTATATTTTCTTTCTCGAGCAGTAGGCCGCCTTCTGTTGATAGCTGAGACATGGGTTGGTACGCGTGGAGGGCTGGATAGATCGGATAAATCGTCTCTCAATTGTTTGAACTCCTGGGAGAGTTTTTCCACAGCTGAAATGATGGAAGGGGTGAGATTGTCTTCGAACTCTCGGAGTTGACGAATCAGGAAATCCACTGTTGGTGATACTCCGTCATTCCAGGTCATTGATGCCAATGTGTGGGCATATGATGATGGTGCACTCCGTGTAAGTTTCCGCCACATGGGTCGTGTACATTCGACTTCATCTGGGTCTACGGATGTGTTCCTGGAATCCGGCCTACGATAGATCATCTCTATAATGGCTGATTCCCTCAGGGACTGGATGCCTTTCTCTATCGTGGTCCAGTTGGCTGAGCGATTCGTAATATCGTCTTTGTAGGGAAACGTTTCCTTCACAGCTGCCAGGAGCCGCCTCCAAAGACTGAGGGCTCGCTTCTCTCTTGCAATCGCTTTGTCAATTCCTCCTTCCTTAGCAAGTGATCCCAGCTGCTTGGCTTCCCTACCTTCTAGTTCATGACCGTCGGCCCCATTGTCCCAGCATCGGAGCAACCAGGTGACAATGTGCTCCCCTGGAAGACGGGTGAAATCTTTTCGCATATTCCGTAGTTCGGTTGAGGTCCGGGGTCGAGAAGTGACCTCTTCTTCTTCTTCCTCTTCCTCTGACCCACGTAGTAGTAACTCTTGTTCAGATGCTGTTGCATGTAGTAATGGCATTGGGTCTTCATCTTTCTTCGCTTCGCGGGTTGCTCTTTGTGCCTTTCGTCTGCTTTTGCTTACAGGGGCAACAGACATTGTCACAAACTGGACATTTGGTTTAGCTGCAGTGTTTGTCACTGTGGTTGGAGTGGCTGCAGTGTCTGCCACTAGGATTGGAGTGGTTGCAATGTCTATTGCTGGGGTTGGTGCAGCTGTTGTGCTTGGGAGTTGAGTAACACCAACAGCTGCATTGTCTGTTGCTGTCGGGGTTTGAGTAGCTACTGTGTTTGTCACTGGGGTTGGTGTAGCTGCCGTGCTTGGAGTAGCCATATTGTCTGTTGCTGTCGGGGTTTGAATAGCTACTGTGCATGTCACTGGGGTTGGTGTAGCTGTGGTGCTTGGAGTAGCTATATTGTCTGTTGCTGTCGGGGTTTGAGTAGCTACTGTGCTTGTCACTGGGGTTGGTGTGGCTGCGGTGCTTGGAGTAGCCACATTGTCTGTTGCTGTCGGGGTTTGAGTAGCTGTTGTGCTTGTCACTGGGGTTGGTGTAACTGCTGTATTTGAAGTTGGAGTAGTTGCGTTGTCTGTTGTGGTCAGGGTTTGAGTAGCTGTTGTGCTTGTCACTGGGGTTGATGTAGCTGCTGTACTTGGAGTAGCTGTGTTGACTGTTGTGGTCAGGGTCTGAGTAGCTGCTGTGCTTGTAGTTGGCAGAGCTGCGTTGTCTGTTGCTTTGCCATCAGATCCAGAGACATTTTTTTCCCTTTGAAGGTGCTGGATCGTGTTGAGCAGGGCTCTGTAGGCGTAGGCCAAGCCCCAGCACGTTGCCATGATTTGTCCCTCTCTGGTATAACCAGGACGACAGCACACCTCGTTTAAGTGTTTTACTAGTTTTTCCGGATGTTGCACTTGTTCAGTGGTGAAGTTCCAAAGCACTGGAGGGGCCCACTGGCCTAGGTACTTGCCCATACTATCCCACACACCCTGCCACTCATAACTGTCCAGCCTCAGGGAAAATCTCCAGGTGGTCCTCCTATATCGTCGTCTAACCCTAGACCAGATTCGAACCTGATACTGCTGAATTTTTGACATTAAACGAAATAGGATGTTCCTACGACGGGATGGCCGTGGGTAAAACACACTCCGTATGTTTGCCAACATGCTGATCCCCAGCACAATCAGCAGGCAGGTTTCAAGGGTACTCAAAGGCCATCTAAAACCTTCAGAACTCTCAACTGCTGTTGCAAATAGGCTGGTGGGGGAACGGGGGGTGAAAGAGAATGCTTCCTTCGTAAGTTGACCCCCCGAGGAGAAAAAAAAAGATATGCAATTGCTAAAATATTTCATTATATACCTCCCAAAGTATAGTGGTGATGGCCACGCTGGAAGCACAAACCAGACCAGTTTCACGATCAATGAGTCTATTGTATTACAAGTCATTACCATGAAGTACAGTGAAACAAGAACCTTAGCCCAGGCCCCCCAGCCGATAAACACTAAAACAGCAAATAGTGGCTGTA
The DNA here is from genome assembly GCF_004027225.2 of Strigops habroptila. NCBI lineage: Eukaryota > Metazoa > Chordata > Aves > Psittaciformes > Psittacidae > Strigops > Strigops habroptila. Next base: position 9,793,074 of record NC_044301.2, read on the forward strand.
AGTAAGGTACAACATGCTGAAACTCTGAGATCAAGCGCAACACGTCTGAGAGCCAAATAATCACCATTGTGACGAGTAGTAACAATGAATGCTTATCACAAATATGATTAAACACACTCTGGTCAGATCTGTCGTTATCTCAACCTTTCGAGCCCCACGTTGGGCGCCAAAAAGAACTGTCGTGGTTTGAGCCCAGCCGGTAACTCAGAACCACACAGCCGCTCGCTCACTCCCCCCCCCCCCCCTTCTTCCTCCCCCCGCTCCCGGAGGGATGGGGAGGAGAATGGGAAGAATGTAACTCCCATGGGTTGAGATAAGAGCAGTCCCGCAACTAAGGTATAACACAAAACCACTACTGCTACCACCAATGATAATAACGATTAGTGAAATAACAAGGGGAGAGGATACAATTGCTCACCACCCGCCGACCGATACCCAGCCCGACCCGAGCAGTGATCTGGGCCTTCCGGGTAACTCCCCCCGGTTTATATACTGGGCATGACGTGCTGTGGTATGGAATACCCCTTTGGCTAGTTTGGGTCAGGTGTCCTGTCTCTGCTTCCTCCCGGCTTCCCCTCCTCCCTGGCAAAGCATGAGACTGAGAAAGTCCTTGGTTGGAATAAACATTACTTAGCAACAACTAAAAACATCGGTGTTATCAGCGTTGTTCCCAGGCTGAAAGTTATAAAACACAGCACTGCACCAGCTACTAAGCAGGAGAAAAATGACTGCTATAGCTGAACCCAGGACAGATCCAAAGCTGATTTGACTGATGGACAGAATTCTTTTTAGTTTTCCTTTAATTCATATTTGGAAATTTGAGTGATTGCATTATTGATGATAGTGGGCATTAGTGTCCAGCTAAGTATTGTATTGGACAGCTTTTTAGAGTAGTGAGGACTGATGTGAGACCATATTATCATGCACTGTGATTTCCTAACAAGAAAGCATCTTGAGGAAAGAGAGTGGAAATTAAAGATGACATGAATAAGTGAAAAGCAAATTTGAGAGGTTTCACTACACTGGTTTAGGAAAAAAAAAAATAGTGCTATTTGGTTAGCTACCAAATTTAAATAATCAAATCAACTAAACTAATACATACAGCTCCAGCACAGATTCTGCAAAATTGAGTGTCTGTGTGGTAGGGCTCTGCTCCTGTTAAAGGCAACAGGAATCTTCATTGCTGGAAGCCAGAGATAGGCCATTGTCCAAAGAGACCTGCTTTGTACAAACTGTGTTTGGCTGGGTAACTTCCTGCATGGGAAGTTTCATTCTGTTTGTTCTGTGGCTCTTCATCAGGCGAGAAACTAAATACACACTTACCAGGGATGTAGTAGCTGCAGCTCCAAAACCTTACTTGCATTTGTGGTTCTTTAATGCAGACAAATGTGTGGGTGTGTAGCGTTCTGGTTTGGAAGTCTGCAATATTTTCCTAGGTGGAAAATACCCATTTTACAGTACCTGCTTAGAAAAAAAACCAAAACAGCTTCACAGTAATGAGGCCCTTCATTTGTTTGTCCCTGAAAAAATACAATTGCATTAATAATGTTGAATAAAAAAAATCTATTCAACCTTTTCGGAGATCTAGAGAGACCTATATTTCCACCTAGAGAGATTTACAGTATTGGAGTCTGAACATTCCTCTGATCTCCACATTCCCTGCCCTGCAGGATATGTTTCATTGAGTAACACTGAGATCCTATTTACAGAAAGAAAAAGCAATTTTGCTGCTAGCTAGAGCAAATTCTAGCATGCCAGAAAGGTGCCTGAAATCATCATCAGGCTGTTTAAAAATGACAGATGAAACCAGATTGTGCATCTAAAACCCCTTTCTAATTTAGTAACTTATGTATGTAGTAGAAGAATATAAAAGCAAGAATAATAGATTGGAAAGAAGGAAAATCATGCCTCTTTTTGAAAGTGATGGAATAATTTCTAATATTAAGTGACGGACCATATGTTCCTCCTCTTCTGGGTAAGCATAAGCATGGAACATCATAAAGATGTTATGGGAGGGCCAGGCAAACCAGCTGGATGGAGGTGCAGGAGGGTATTCAAAACATTCCTTCCCAATGCCACTGGACCTGTCTGTTCCAGTGGATGGTGACCTTGATGAAAACAGTACAAGAGGAGAGGAATGAAGGAGAAACTGGGGATAAAACCACTTTTTAAGGAGAAATGTCTATCTGGATAGGAAGAGGAGTTATGTTCTAGAAGACTCGAGCAGGTCCTTGAACAGCAATTTTTGGGAAAGAACTGCATGTTAGCAAGGGTGGCAGTGCTGGGGGAAGTCAATATATGTGATCTTTGTGTTTCTTTTTAACCCTATGGTTGTCAGTTTTTGTTTCTTCATGTCTGAAATTCTAGTACAGCTTGGATGAACAGCTGTGAGTTCTTCTTTGGCCATTGGCAGTCTCCTGATGTCTATCTGTAGTGAGAGGGAGAAAATTCATGACTAATTTGAACTTAATACACAAAATCTTCATTTGGTTCTGATCCATAGAGCTCAGATAACATTTTAAACCTGGGTCCCCAGTCATTTAGAAAGTCATAATCAATATCTGAGTCTGAGGAGCTGGGTTCCAAAGAACCGAGAGATTCTGCAATGGACTCAGCACCTTCATAGCCATAAATGTGAAGTGTGTCATATGGCAGCAAATCCCTGTCATTGTCCGCTTCATCCTTCTTAACCTTGGTCATAATTTCCATTTCTCCAGCACCAGAAGTTACATTTCCAGGAGGCTTTTGGACTTGTGCATATGGAGAGGGAACTGCTTCCGGCTTTATACCATTCTTGCAGACAGAGTTGAGTACAGATACATCATAGCTGGTGGTATCCATTTCACCCCCACCTTCTTCGTCATAAGTGACGAGCTGCTCGTGAATCTCTGCTGCATTCCTCCCAAGACCGCTCAAATCCTTCTTGTGTCTCTTAGAAGAATTAGCAGTGTGATTACTGCAAAGAAAACTAGAACACTAGTGTAGAACACTACAAAAGTCAAATACTTACCAATGATTGTGAAGATACAGATAAAAATTGCCACCAGTGCTTGTATACCAACTCCAACTTGTTTAGCTCTTTCCTCACAAAAAGTGAAGTTGCCTTTTTCATTACATTTGGAGACACTGATGACAAGTGTATTTGTGCTGCTCAGCTCAGGATCACCATTGCCTGAGATGATGAAAGGCAGGTAGTGGATTTTGGCAAGCTCACGATTAAACTGTCCATATTTGACAGTGATATTAGATGTGTTATCTGGAAGAAGTAAGGACATCTAATTAAGTGATAATCTCCACCAGATTTTCCTTATAGATTATCAATCAGTTGGTGCATCTTCCTCTTGGACAGAACCAGCCTTTAGGGAAGCCAGTAAAACTTGGGCGGCAACAAGCAACAGGATTTTTTTCAAATAAGTTAAGACTTTAAAAATAAATAGTTATTTAGCTCACAGTCGTGGTTTGAGCCCAGCCGGTAACTCGGAACCACGCAGCCGCGCACTCACTCCCCCCCTTCTTCCTCCCCCTGCCCCCAGAGGGATGGGGAGGATAATCAAAAGAATGTAACTCCCACGGGTTGAGATAAGAGCAGTCCCGTAATGTCGTGGTTTGAGCCCAGCCGGTAACTCAGAACCACACAGCCGCTCGCTCACTCCCCACCTTCTTCCTCCCCCCGCTCCCGGAGGGATGGGGAGGAGAATCGGAAGAATGTAACTCCCACGGGTTGACATAAGAGCAGTCCCGCAACTAAGGTATAATACAAAACCACTACTGCTACCACCAATGATAATAATGATTAGTGAAATAACAAGTGGAGAGGATAAAATTGCTCACCACCCGGCGACCGATACCAAGCCCGACCCAAGTAGTGATCTAGGCCTTCCGGGTAACTCCCCCCGGTTTATATACTGGGCATGACGTGCTGTGGTATGGAATACCCCTTTGGCTAGTTTGGGTCAGGTGTCCTGTCTCTGCTTCCTCCCGGCTTCCCCTCCTCCCTGGCAAAGCATGAGACTGAGAAAGTCCTTGGTTGGAATAAACATTACTTAGCAACAACTAAAAACATCAGTGTTATCAGCGTTGTTCCAAGGCTGAAAGTTAAAAAACACAGCGCTGCACTAGCTACTAAGAAGGAGAAAAATGACTGCTATAGCTGAACATAGGACACCAGTCCATGCTGACTTCTAGAATTCCTGGACGACTGGGATTTCCTATTCGAGCTCGTTGTGTAATTAGTGCGGCCCACTTACTCCATGTAGCATCCGTTGCATGATGTGTAGAGGAGACCCTGCCTTTGAACATCCAGCCCAGCACAGGCAACCGGGGTGCCAGGAGGAGCTGCGCTTCAGTTCCAATCACTTCTGAGGCAGCTCGAACCCCTTCATAGGCTGCCAGTATCTCTTTTTCAGTGGGAGTATAGCTGGCCTCGGATCCTTTATATCCCCGACTCCAAAAGCCAAGGGGTTGACCTCGAGTCTCCCCTGGAGCTTTCTGCCAGAGGCTCCAGGTAGGACCATTCTCCCCAGCTGCGATATAGAGCTCATTTTTCACATCTGGCCCGGCCCGGACTGGTCCAAGGACTACTGCATGAACTATTTCTCGTTTAAATTGTTCAAAGGCTTGTTGTTGCTCAGGGCCCCATTTGAAATCATTCTTCTTCCGGGTCACGTGGTAGAGAGGGCTTACAATCAGACTGTAATTTGGGATGTGCATTCTCCAGAACCCCACAACACCTAAGAAAGCTTGTGTTTCTTTCTTGTTAGTTGGTGGAGACATGGCTGTTATCTTGTTGATCACGTCTGTGGGGATCTGGCGACGTCCATCTTGCCATTTTATTCCCAAAAATTGAATCTCCTGTGCAGGTCCCTTGACCTTATTCCGTTTTATGGCAAAACCGGCCTTCAGCAAGATTTGGATTATCTTCCTCCCTTTCTCAAAAACTTCTTCCGCTGTATCACCCCACACGATGATGTCATCAGTGTATTGCAGGTGCTCTGGAGCTTGCCCCTGTTCCAGTGCAGTCTGGATCAATCCATGGCAGATGGTAGGGCTGTGTTTCCACCCCTGGGGCAGTCGGTTCCAAGTGTACTGGACGCCCCTCCAAGTGAAAGCAAACTGTGGCCTGCATTCTGCTGCCAAAGGGATTGAGAATAATGCATTGGCTATATCACTTGTGGCATACCACTTGGCTGCCTTTGACTCCAGTTCATATTGAAGTTCTAGCATGTCCGGTACAGCAGCACTCAATGGTGGTGTGACTTCGTTCAGGCCACGATAGTCTACTGTTAATCTCCACTCTCCATTAGACTTTTGCACTGGCCATATGGGGCTATTAAAGGGTGAGCGGGTCCTGCTGATCACTCCTTGGCTCTCCAGTCTACGGATCAGCTTATGGATGGGAATCAAGGAGTCTCAGCTGGTGCGATATTGCTGCCGGTGCACTGTTGTGGTCGCAATTGGCACTTGTTGTTCTTCGACCTTCAGCAACCCCACAACAGAAGGATCCTCCGAGAGACCAGGCAAGGTGGACAGCTGTTGAATTTCCTCTGTCTCCAAGGCAGCGATACCAAAAGCCCATCGGTACCCTTTTGGGTCTTTGAAGTACCCTCTCCTGACATAGCCTATGCCAAGGATGCATGGAGCCCCTAGGCCAGTCACAATGGGGTGCTTTTGCCACTTCCTCCCGGTCAGGCTGATTTCAGCTTCCAGCATAGTTAACGCTTGGGATCCTGCTGTCACTCCAGAAATATAAATGGGTTTCACCCCTTGATACCTTGATGGCATCAGAGTACACTGTGCACCGGTATCTCCTAGAGCCTTATACTTCTGTGGGACTGATGTGCCAGGCCATCTGATCCACACAGTCCAGTAAACCCGATTATCCCTCTCCTCCACCTGGCTGGAGGCAGGGCCCCTCTAATAGTGATCATAAAATTCTCCACTTCTGTCTTGCAGAAAGGGATTAGTATTCCTTATCACAGGAGCTGGAGTAAAATCAGCTCTTTCACTCCATCTGGGAAACTGCTCACCAGAGACTGGAGCAGCAGCTTTCCTGGGAGGATCATCCTTGACCATTGTTCTCCTCTTCAGTTCATGCACCCGTTGCTCTAGAACTGAGGTAGGTTTTCCATCCCACTTTCTCATGTCTTCTCCGTGATCCCGCAGGTAAAACCATAGGGTGGCCCGTGGCGTGTACCTCCTATATTTTCTTTCTCGAGCAGTAGGGCGCCTTCTGTTAATAGCTGAGACATGGGTTGGTATACATGGGGAGCTGGATAGATTGGATAAATCTTCTCTCAATTGTTTGAACTCCTGGGAGAGTTTTTCCACAGCTGAAATGATGGAAGGGGTGAGATTGTCTTCGAACTCTCGGAGTTGACGAATCAGGAAATCCACTGTTGGTGATATTCCGTCATTCCAGGTCATTGATGCCAATGCGTGGGCATATGATGATGGCGCACTCCGTGTAAGTTTCCGCCACATGGGTCATGTACATTCGACTTCATCTGGATCTACGGATGTGTTCCTGGCATCCGGCCTACGATAGATCATCTCTAGAATGGCTGATTCCCTCAGGGACTGGATGCCTTTCTCTATCGTGGTCCAGTTGGCTGAGCGACTTGTAATATCGTCTTTGTAGGGAAACCTTTCCTTCACAGCTGCCAGGAGCCGCCTCCAAAGGCTGAGGGCTCGCTTCTCTCTTGCAATCGCTTTGTCAATTCCTCCTTCCTTAGCAAGTGATCCCAGCTGCTTGGCTTCCCTACCTTCTGGTTCGTGCCCGTCGGCCCCATTGTCCCAGCATCGGAGCAACCAGGTGACAATGTGCTCCCCTGGAAGACGGGTGAAATCTGTTCGCATATTCCGCAGTTCGGTTGAGGTCCGGGGTCGAGAAGTGACCTCTTCTTCTTCTTCCTCTTCCTCTGACCCACGTAGTAGTAACTCTTGTTCAGATGCTGTTGCATGTAGTAATGGCATTGGGTCTTCATCTTTCTTCGCTTCGCGGGTTGCTCTTTGTGCCTCTCGTCTGCTTTTGCTTACCGGGGCAACAGACATTGTCACAAACTGGCCATTTGGTTTAGCTGCAGTGTTTGTCACTGTGGTTGGAGTGGCTGCAGTGTCTGCCACTAGGATTGGAGTGGTTGCAATGTCTATTGCTGGGGTTGGTGCAGCTGTTGTGCTTGGGAGTTGAGTAACACCCACAGCTGCATTATCTGTTGCTGTCGGGGTTTGAGTAGCTGTTGTGCTTGTCACTGGGGTTGGTGTAGCTGCTGTATTTGAAGTTGGAGTAGCTATGTTGTCTGTTGTGGTCAGGGTCTGAGTAGCTGCTGTGCTTGTAGTTGGCATAGCTGCGTTGTCTGTTGCTTTGCCATCAGATCCAGAGACATCTTTTTCCCTTTGAAGGTGCTGGATCGTGTTGAGCAGGGCTCTGTAGGCGTAGGCCAAGCCCAAGCACGTTGCCATGATTTGTCCCTCTCTGGTATAACCAGGACGACAGCACACCTCGTTTAAGTGTTTTACTAGTTTTTCCGGATGTTGCACTTGTTCAGTGGTGAAGTTCCAAAGCACTGGAGGGGCCCGCTGGCCTAGATACTTGCCCATACTATCCCACACCCCCTGCCACTCATAACTGTCCAGCCTCAGGGAAAATCTCTTGGTGGTCCTCCTATATCGTAGTCTAATCCTAGACCAGATTCGAACCTGATACTGCTGAATTTTTGAGGTTAAACGAAATAGGATGTTCCTAGGACGGGATGGCCATGGGTAAAACACGCTCCGTATGTTTGCCAACATGCTGATCCCCAGCACAATCAGCAGGCAGGTCTCAAGGGTATTCAAAGGCCATCTAAAACCTTCAGAACTCTCAACTGCTGTTGCAAATAGGCTGGTGGGGGAGCGGGGGGTGAAAGAGAATGCCTCCTTCGTAAGTTTACCCCCCGAGGAGAAAAAAAAAGATATGCAATTGCTAGAATATTTCATTATATACCTCCCAATGTATAGAGGTGATGGCCACGCTGGAAGCACAAACCAGCCCAGTTTCATGATCAATGAGTCTATTGTATTACAAGTCATTACCATGAAGCACAGTGAAACAAGAACCTTAGCCCAGGCCCCCCAGCCGATAAACACTAAAACAGCAAATAGTGGCTGTAAGTAAGGTACAACATGCTGAAACTCTGAGAACAAGCGCAACAAGTCTGAGAGCCAAATAATCACCATTGTGACGAGCAGTAACAATGAATGCTTATCACAAATATGATTAGACACACTCTGGTCAGATCTGTCGTTATGTCAACCCTTCGAGCCCCACGTTGGGCGCCAAAAAGAACTGTCGTGGTTTGAGCCCAGCCGGTAACTCAGAACCACACAGCCGCTCGCTCACTCCCCCCCTTCTTCCTCCCCCCGCTCCCGGAGGGATGGGGAGGAGAATCGGAAGAATGTAACTCCCACGGGTTGAGATAAGAGCAGTCCCGCAACTAAGGTATAATACAAAACCACTACTGCTACCACCAATGATAATAACGATTAGTGAAATAACAAGGGGAGAGGATACAATTGCTCACCACCCACCGACTGATACCCAGCCGGACCCGAGCAGTGACCCGGGCCTTCTTGGTAACTCCCCCCGGTTTATATACTGGGCATGACGTGCTGTGGTATGGAATACCCCTTTGGCTAGTTTGGGTCAGGTGTCCTGTCTCTGCTTCGTCCCGTCTTCTCCTCCTCCCTGGCAAAGCATGAGACTGAGAAAGTCCTTGGTCGGAGTAAACATTACTTAGCAACAACTAAAAACATCGGTGTTATCAGCGTTGTTCCCAGGCTGAAAGTTAAAAAACACAGCACTGCACCAGCTACTAAGAAGGAGAAAAATGACTGCTATAGCTGAATCCAGGACACTCACCTAGAGCAGTCATAGCTCATTGCTACAGCTTTTCTCCCCTGTGTCCTAGTGTCTCATTTTGACTAGCTGAGAAAATACTTTGCAGGGATACGCTACCGTAGTTCTCATCCAAGGAGAAGTTGCTATCTTCTGTGGCCAGGGAGTATTTGAAGAACCCTCTAGGTGATATTTCATCATTGTCAGTAGCTGAAATCCTGATGATTATCTACAAAGATGGAAGAGGTCATAATTTTCAGTATACATTGCGTCCAGTGATAAAACTGCTTACAGGATTTAAGTTAGAGCTGGGCTGCGTATCCTGTATAACCCTTCAGTAAAGGGCAGGACAAAGGTATCTTGTGATGGTCCCCTTCAAGTTTTTTCATGGCAAGTAATTTCCTTGTAGGTCTTCAAAAAGAGCAGTCTTGCCCCTTCTTTCACAAAGGAAATCTTGTGTAATTAAAGCATTAAAAAAGTCTTATGCTCCAAGACATACAGCTCATTTAAATATCCAAGATGGCTGTCTTCTAGTGTTCAAGTATGACTCCTTCATTGAATGTTGTAGAGGCTGCCACTCCTGAATGTCATGCTTGTTTTTTTAAAGCCTCAACCTGGGGTAGATTAGTTGTATAAAATACAAAAAATGTATAATGATTATGTCCCAAAGAGATTTAAAAAAAAAATAAATTAAAGGTGAAATAATACCTCGTGTGCTCTAACAGACTCCATCACAAAGTCCAGTCTGTGACACATTTAAATTAAACAAACAATTAATTAATTAAACAAACCTCACATGTATGGGCTAAATACTTGTGTCTGAGGCCAAACATCTGAACCCACAAATACTAACACTGTTTGTGCCTGAAAGTACTTGCACTTTGATGAATACTACAATAATGATCTACGCAGCAATGTTCCTTTTAGTATTTTGAAACGGTTTCATTCTCTGAATCTTATATGAGCATTCGTGTGATAAAACTGAATTGCTAATTTTTGCTCTGCAAGGCTTGGCTGTTTTCATGGTATAAGCCCAGCCAGTAACTCAAAACCACGCAGCCGCTTGCTCACTCCCCCCCTTCTTCCCCCCCACTCCCGGAGGGATAGGGAGGAGAATCGAAATAATGTAAATCCCGCAGGATGAGATAAGAACAGTCCAGTAACTAAGGTATAATACAAAACTACTACTGCTGCCACCAATGATAATAATGATAAGGAAAATAACAAGGGCAGAGAATATAAAACTAAAAGGGGAAAAGGAAAAGAAAACAATAAACACAAGTGATGCACAGTATAATTGCTCACCACCCGCCAACTGATACCCAGCCCAACCCAAGCAGCAACCTGGGCCTTCTGGCTAACTGCCCCCAGTTTCTATCCTGGGCATGGCATGCAGTGGTATGGAAACCCCTTTGGCTAGTTTGGGTCAGATGTCCTGTCTCTGCTTCCTCCCAGCTTCCCCTCCTCCCTGTCAGAGCATGAGACTGAGAAAGTCCTTGGTCAGAGTAAACATTACTTAGCAACAACTAAAAACATCGGTGTGTTATCAGCGTTGTTCTCAGGCTAAAGTCAAAAACAGCACTGCACCAGCTACTAAGAAGGAGAAAAATAACTGCTACAGCTGAATCCAGGGCAGTCTATATTATTAAATATCTTTCACCCTCCAGAAAAGGCTGACCTCCCCTAAATGCGATGCATTCCTGGCCCTGGCCCTGCCCTGCTTCTTGAACTTGAGGAAGCTACATGGAGATGCCTGTGCAGAGATGCTCTTGGGCATTTGTGGGTATTCGTTTGATTTGGCAGTTTATTGTACAAACTCTGCAAGCATCCCTTTCATTTGTAGCTTAGTGGAAACAGGCTGTCAGGTTGTGGCTCTCCTTTTTTGATAAGACACAGTCCTGCTGTAAAGTTGTACACTGATTCCTTTCCAATAGGGAAGTGGATAGCACTTACCATCTTCAAAGATTTCTTGAGCTGCTACAGTGATGTTGTATGAGGAACTGAATTCTCTGTCCAAGGGCTTGGGAAGTTGAATAATTCCATTATCAGATACCCTGATATAGTCTCCATTAGGACTAGACAAATCTGTTTTTTTGTGTAAAAAGGGATAATGTCAATGCAAGGGTGATAATACTGTGTTTCACCTAAGTTCTTCATAGTGGAAGGTCAGAGAGTTGTTGTGTGACAAATTATGTTAATATCTTGATGAGGCAGTCTGAGAATATTTCCCTAAAATTACACAAGCTGTGAAAGTGAAATATATCTATCAGAAAATTTTCCGGATTATTGTCTTTTGCTGTTTCAGAAGTCTATATTATTTTCAAAGCGCATGCTTGGGAGAGTTATTACAAGACAAAATGTAACAATAAATTATAACCATGTGAAGATATCCATGATTATGCATTTTCCTATAAATTTTTTTTTCTTGTGCAAATGTTTTATCAGTAGCTTTGTGTAGTAATTATGTGGGTAAATGTAATTTATGTCCGTATTTGTTGGTTACCATATATCTCCATGGATGCAGTGCTGGAAAAATCAAATTGGATTTTTTTTTTTTTTTTTGGCATGCAGGTTCTGAAAAATAGGGCCAATGTCTCAGTTCTGCATAAAATTCTTGGAATCATTAATTAATTATCCACTTTAAAATAGAATTGCTAAAGCTGGGGTCGTGTTACCTGATTTTCTGTTTAGCTGCGTCAGGGTTGTGTGCCCAAACTGAACCAAATGTTCTTATTTCTGGATCATTTTCCCTTACTTTAAATTCATATGGTAGTTTAGTGAAGACAGGAGGCTCACCAATATCAGCGACTTCAATGGTGACTGTTGAAATGCTCCTAGAGCCACTGGATTTAAAATAGTGAAGATCAACTGTGGGATCAGTTATTTCAATGTCGAACCTGTATTCTGCTACTTTTTCGAAGTCCAGGGCCTAGAAAAAAGACCAACACAGATATTTTGCCTTTGGAGATGTCGAAGTAAACTTTGCATTAGCAAATTTAATCTTTATGCCCTAATTCATGTTTAGAACTATTAGCAAATTGTATTTTAGCTAGTCTCTTGGGAATGCTAGAGCATTCCCAAACTGAACTTTTTCATAGAGCAACTTGAGCAACTTCTCTTTTTAAAGACATTCATTCGGTATTCTAAATTCAGCAAGTATTTCTTGGTTTAAATAATTTTCTTTTTATAATTCTGCAGCTACCAAAACTTGTTTAGCTTCTTTTTTTCAAAGGCTGGGGACCAGATTCTCCTCTTCTTGGCTGCCATTCAAGGCAGACTTCATAGCTGCTCTGACTGATAGCTGGGACATTTAGTGATAAATGACATCTGCTTCCCTGGTCTTCCCATCAACTGAGATTAGGAAAGGCATCACACAATGGAAGGAAGGCCAGGAGCTAGGGCAGTAAGAAATGCCCAAGCCATCACCCATTTCAAAGTTTGGGCCCCTTTGCCCTATCGCCTGAGATTACGGAAGCACTGTGAAATACACAGGAATTAATTGTGGTGACTTGTTTTTCTCTTCAAGTAGATGTTGCAAACGGAAGTCTGCTCCAACTGTTTATCTAGCAGTTGAAATGTTATCTCACATAGATGCATATTTAAAATGTGCATAGCTAAAAGCATGTTACAAAACAGTGGGGTGAACTTTGCCCACTGCACGTTGAAAGATGAGCCGATTCCAAATCACCCAGTGTGTGTATATGTGTGGGGTCTCTTATTCCTCCTCCTCTGGGCAGATGTTGCTAGCAATGCATTCCTCAAGTCTTGGGCAGACTAGGGGAAGGGCTGCATTTGGGGAAGGAAAGCTGCTTACAACCAGTGTGACCACAGCTGAAGACTTCACTGCTGGTCTTGGAATACTTGGTACTTTTTTTTCTTAAAGTTTTCTCCTCTTAATGACATTTCTAGTCTTAACAGTTAGAGACATTTGGAAGTGAAAGCCACATTCCTGTCATTCTGAGGATTACAGGAGGTGATTTATAGTCCTCCCTCCTCTTTTTTTTTTTTACTGTAAGTTACTGAAATCAATGAACTGTTGCTTGCCAGTGCTCTGCATAACGCAGGAATGTCCATCCCTTGGTACAAATCAAGTTGGTCTGAGAACTAGAAAACAAAGAACAAACCATAATAAAGGCTTTGGAGAGTCTGGGCCCTCTTAAAAAGTTATAAGGAATTAGTGGGGAAGCTCTGAAAACACCCTGAGAAAAGTAAGGGAGCTGAGGCTCAGGCTGGAGCAAGTGCTAAACTGTAAAGAGCACCTTTAGAAATGGTCAGATGGACTTGTTTATGTTTTCTACTTTGGTTTCACTTGGGCTGCAGAAGGGAAAGATTCTTTGACTCGGTCAGTTGTTTCAACTCTTAAAATCACTGACTCAGATGTGAAGAGTCCATTAGATAGACCTGAAGTTTGAGAGGAGTCTGAAGTGCATAACCTGAATATCTGACATAGTCCCCATTGCACACTGCAGTAATTCTAGATTTTCCAGGGACTGGCAGTGGAAATCACCAGGTCTCCTTCTCACAGAGCCTGCAGAACAGGGTTTTCAGGATGAATGTATTTCATGCTGACTTCCATGCATTTCCATTTTTTCCTGCTGCTAGTCTCAAACTGAATCAAACTCATTACACATGGAAAACCAAAATAATAATCTTTGTTATAGGAAAAGTACCTTCTTTGGCCTAATGATTCCTTCATTTGTAAATGGATTTGCTACAATTTCAAAGGTGTCCCTGTAGTCTCCTCTGACAAAACCGTATCTCATATTTCTGTGTTGTGGTTCGTCAATATCTTCTACTTTGACTCTGCCAACTTCTCCTCCTGCTGAAATGTTCTCAGGAACTTTAAAGTGAAATGATGCTGTTAAAAAAGCACAACAAAAAAGACAAAGAGTGTGTACATGGAAGTTAGAACTTAGTTAAAAACTGTTCTTATTTTATAGACATACATAAAAAGGTTTCCTTGGGAATTCAGCATTGTGTATCTCTGAAGACAGCACTTTGATGTATTTTTTAAAGAAAGTATAATTAATTCTCAAAATTGTCAGGATCTTGTACAAAGTGATGAAGTTGATACTCATTTTTATTTCCTCCTGTAGGTGTGTGTCACCCAGGAAATGTATAGCTAGGGCTGAAATACAGAAGACCTTCTGAACATGCAAGATTCTTTTGTCCACCTTTAAGAAAAGTTGAACTGTGATGAACTAAACATAAATTTGTTACAGCTGTGTCAACCCTTGGTTTCCAAATGATACAGCACTTGTGTTATACTTACGGTGTTTGGATATGGGGAAGTTGTCATTGATGTCGGTTAAAGTGATAATGACTGTGGCTGTACTTGAATCCCCAGAAGACCCTGGAGCATCTTTTGCTTTAATGATAATTTCATTTGTTGATTGATTCTCTCTGTCTAAATCAGCCCTTGTTGTAGAAATCACACCTTTGAAAAAATAACACTGAATATTATTAGATTTTGCAGCATGTCCAACATGTCTTAATCCTGACAGCAAATTTGTGTCTTATTCCACACGTTCAGCTCTAAGTAGTACTTTTCACAGTAGCAATTTTCCAAAGCTAGAAATGTTAGAAATCTTTCTACATGATGGAATATTTGGGGGATTTTGTACAATACATTCCTTTAAACTGATCTTTGTGCTTAGAAGCAGTCTAACAATGTCTAAACTTGGTCACTACAGCATCTAGAGAGATTGTCTGAGCACCACTTTGTCCGAGTTATTTGCTCCGGAGGACAAGTATGGTTACAAGTGATACTGGAATTATTTGTAAAACTGGGCAAAATTTAACAAGAGAGTTTAGGAAGGCAGAGGATTGAGTTATTGATTGCTGAATGCTGCTTCAGAATTTATGTATTCCCTTTTCCTATTTGGTCAAAGGAATGGTATCTATGCGAAACTGTGAAAACAGGAACTTCCATTAGCTCCTAGTCAGTATCTTCATCAGTTGGAAAAACTTACCTTTTATCTTCTCATTTAGGTCACAGTACCTGATATCCTGACTTTATTAGTTCATTTACAGATGCAGGCAGTGGTATTGTATGAGTGTGAATGAAAAATCTTTCTAAATTATGGTTAAAATTATATTTTTGAGTTATTATCCCCCTTGTATAGAATGAAAATGCTTAAAACTCCATTTTCTCCTAAGTGTAAGGTAAGGACAAAGTGTGAGGACATCTGCGTATCTGACCTACCAGAGTCATTGACTGTGAAGTATTCGTCTCCTTTAATGACTTGGTAGGTAACTGTGGCATGACCTGCAACTGTTGGGTCATCAGCATCTACAGCTGTCACTTTGGTGATTGAGGTTCCTAGAAAAGGATTTTCAAAGAGCATATTTAGTATAAAATCTGCTTTTTAACCAGAGACATGAAGGGAAATGAGTGATGGGAGAACATACCTACTGGTGACATTTCTGGGACAGATCCATTGAATACTTTTTGTGCAAACATGGGGACATTGTCATTAATATCACAAACCTTGATAATGAATTTGGATGGGGGTTCCAGCAACTGGTTGTTTCTTCTATCAATAATGAGTGCTGTCAGCTCATACTCTGCTTGCTTTTCTCTGTCTAGCCTCTCAAATGCATATACATCACCACTGGTTTCTTCCACTTTAAAAATGGTGTTGGCATATTCACCTTCAATAATCATAGAATCATAGAATAGTTAGGGTTGGAAAGGACCTTAAGATCATCTAGTTCCAGCACCCCTCCCACGGGCAGGGACACCTCACACTAAACCATGTCGCCCAATGCTCTGTCCAACCTAGACTTAAACACTGCCAGGGATGGAGCATCCACAACTTCCTTGGGCAACCCATTCCAGTGCCTCACCACCCTCACTGTAAAGAACTTCTTCCTTATATCCAATCTAAACTTCCCCTAAGTTTCAAGCCATTACCCCTTGTCCTACCACTACAGTCCCTGATGAAGAGGCCCTCCCCAGCATCCTTATAGGCCCCCTTCAGATACTGGAAGGCTGCTATGAGGTCTGGAAGGCTGTTATGAGGTCTGGAAGGCTGTTATGAGGTCTACATACTTAGCATTGTTGTTCCTTACACTTGATGTGATCTAGAAGGAAAGTATAATTCAAAGGGATAAAAGTGGGCTTTGGCATCCAGATGCAACATGGTTTCTACCAGAAGATACACACAATCAGGACTTAGATCATAGAATCATAGAATCGTAAGGGTTGGAAAGGACCTTAAGATCATCTAGTTCCAACCCCCCTGCCATGGGCAGGGACACCTCGCACTAAACCATGTGGCTCAAGGCTCTGTCCAACCTGGCCTTGAACACCGCCAGGGATGGAGCATCCACAACCTCCCTGGGCAACCCATTCCAGTGCTTCACCACCCTCGCTGTAAAGAACTTCTTCCTTATATCTAATCTAAACTTCCCCTGTTTAAGTTTGAACCCATTACCCCTTGTCCTACCACTACAGTCCCTAAGGAAGAGTCCCTCCCCAGCATCCTTATAGACCCCCTTCAGATACTGGAAGGCTGCTATGAGGTCTCCACGCAGCCTTCTCTTCTCCAGGCTGAACAGCCTCAACTCTCTCAGCCTGTCTTCATATGGGAGGTGCTCCAGCCCTCTTATCATCCTCGTGGCCCTCCTCTGGACTCGCTCCAACAGCTCCATGTCCTTTTTATGTTGAGGACACCAGAACTGTACGCAGTACTCCAAGGGAGGTCTCACAAGAGCAGAGTAGAGGGGCAGGATCACCTCCTTCGACCTGCTGGTCACGCTTCTTTTGATGCAGCCCAGGATACGGTTGGCTTTCTGGGCTGCAAGTGCACACTGCCAGCTCATGTTAAGCTTCTCATCAACCAACACCCCCAAGTCCTTTTCTGCAGGGCTGCTCTGAATCTCTTCTCTGCCCAGCCTGTAGCAGTGCCTGGGATTGCCCCGACCCAGGTGTAGGACCTTACACTTGGCTTGGTTAAACTTCATAAGGTTGGCATCAGCCCACCTCACAAGCGTGTCAAGGTCCCTCTGGATGGCATCCCTTCCCTCCAGCGTATCAACCGAACCACACAGCTTGGTGTCATCGGCAAACTTGCTGAGGGCACACTGAATCCCACTGTCCACGTCACCGACAAAGATGTTGAACAGGACCGGTCCCAACACCGATCCCTGAGGGACACCACTCGTTACAGGTTTCCAACTGGACATCGAGCCGTTGACCACAACTCTTTGCGTGCGGCCATTGAGCCAGTTTTTTATCCACCGAGTGGTCCATCTATCAAATTGATGTCTCTCCAATTTAGAGACAAGGATGTCGTGCGGGACAGCGTCGAACGCTTTGGACAAGTCCAGGTAGATGACGTCAACTGCTCTGCCCCTGTCCATCAGTTCCGTGACTCCATCATAGAAGGCCACCAAATTGGTCAGACAGGATTTCCCCTTAGTGAAGCCATGTTGGCTGTCACCAACCACCTCGTTGTTTTTCATGTGCCTTAGCATGTTTTCCAGGAGAAACCGTTCCAAGATTTTGCCAGGCACAGAGGTGAGACTGACTGGTCTGTAGTTCCCCGGGTCTTCCACCTTCCCCTTCTTGAAAATGGGGGTTATATTGCCCTTCTTCCAGTCATCGGGAACTTCACCTGACTGCCAGGATTTTTCGAATATGATGGACAGTGGTTTAGCAACTTCATTCGCCAGCTCCTTCTTGACCCGCGGATGGATTTCATCAGGTCCCATGGACTTGTGCACATTCAGGTTCTTAAGATGGTCTCCAGCCTGATCCTCTCCTACAGTGGGCCTAAGGTCTTCATTCTCACAGTCCCTGCATTTGCTTTCCAAGATTTTCGTGGTGTGGTCAGAGCATTTGCTGGTGAAGACTGAGGCAAAGAAGTCATTAAAAACCTCAGCCTTCTCCAAATCCATGGTAGCCAGTTCTCCTGATAGCTTCTGGAGAGGGCCCACATTGTCCCTAGTCTGTCTTTTATTTGCTACGTATCTATAGAATCCTTTCCTGTTATCTTTTACATCCCTTGCCAAACTTAATTCTAGCTGGGCCTTAGCTTTCCTAACCTGGTCCCTAGCTTCCCGGGCAATGCTCCTATATTCTTCCCAGGCCACCTGTCCTCGCTTCCACCTTCTATAAGCTTCTTTTTTCCCTCTAAGTAAGTTTCCTCAGCAGCTCCTTGTCCATCCATGGAGGTCTCCTGGCCCTCCTGCTGCACTTTCTTCTAGTCGGGATGCAACACTCTTGAGCACGTAGCAGGTGATCCTTGAATATCGACCAGCAGTCTTGGGCCCCCCTGCCCTCTAGGACTGTATCCCATGAAACCTTACTAAGGAGGCTCCTGAAGAGGCCCAAGTCTGCTTTCTTGAAGTCCAGGGCAGTGAGCTTGCTGCATGCTCTTCTCACTGTCCTGAGGATCTCGAACTCAACCATCTCGTGATCACTAGAGCCAAGGCTGCCCTGGAGCGTCACATTTCCAACCAGTCCCTCCCTGTTGGTGAGCACGAGGTCCAGCATGGCACCTCTCCTCGTCGGCTCCTCTATTGCTTGAAAGAGGAAGTTGTCTTCCACACAGTCGAGGAACCTCCTGGATTGCTTGTGCCGGGCCGTACCGTCCCTCCAACAGATGTCAGGATGGTTGAAGTCCCCCATGAGGACAAGGGCCTGCGAGCGTGAGGCTGCTCCTATCTGTTTGTAGAGCGCTTCATCCACAGAGTCCTCTTGATCAGGCAGCCTGTAACAGATCCCCACCGTAATGTCCCCCATTGCTGTTTTCCCTTTGATCCTGACCCACAAACACTCTGTTACCTCATCACCCGTCCCCAGACAGAGTTCCATACTCTCTAGCCTATCACTGACATAGACAGCAACACCCCCTCCCCGTCTGCCTGGCCTGTCTTTTCTAAACATTCTGTAACCTTCCATTCCGACTTCTTCAGACTCAGTTTGAAAACGGAATAGCCATTGACACTTGATGTCAGCTGGAGTATTACTGAGCAAACAGCACCACAGCAGCTATAGCCATAGAATCATAGAATGGTTTGGGTTGGAAAGGACCTTAAGATCATCTAGTTCCAGCCCCCCTGCCACAGTCAGGGATACCTCCCTCTAGACCAGGTTGCTCAAGGCCCTGTCCAACCTGGTCTTGAACACTGCCAGGGATGGAGCATTCACAACTTCCTTGGGCAGCCTGTAGGGTTGTAAGATGAAACTTGCATCCAGACTGAAACTTGTTTGCTTATATATCAAGAAGCATATTTTTTTTCAGATCATCTCACATTTCCTAAAGATATAAATTGTTCATGCAGTTAACACATACAAATCATTAACCTCATTATGTCCGAAATAACGTGTGACTCCAAATTCAGCTTGAGCTACTCTTGTTTTCAAGTAACCTTCTGAATTTAGCAGAGGTTTTTCTTAGATTTCACAGAATTACAGAATCAAATCTATATTCAGAGCTATTGACATTATTCAGCATTAGTCTCTATTACTTAGCATTTAGCAGAACTCCTGCTATAGCTGACAGCTTTCTGGTGTTTAGTCACATGCAATTTTTTTTTCTAGTCAGTCTTTAGGCTCATACTGTGGCAGTAGGATTTTAAAATTTAAGATTATATGTAATGAAAAAGGGATAGGGTAAAAGGAATGAACATTAGTCAGTTTAAAAATGTAATTTAATACAATGGTTTTGCATATTATTTATTCTGCAGGTAATCTGATTATTCTTCCTTTTCTATATACTTTCACCCACCTAAGGGCACTGATAGAAGGTTTAAACCACAATTTTCCATGCAGTACATTGGCGTTCTTATTTCAGCAAGCTATTTATCAATAATTGCTGGGTTTGACCAAGAATTTCTAGTCTTTTGTTACTGATGTTCTCATCATTTGCAGCTGTTTGGTATTCAGGATTTGATTTATCCTGAAGTTGTCATTTACTGTTGAACGTTCTTTCATTTTGGTTTTCTATTTTGAAATGTGTCATTAAAATTTTCTTCCCTCATTCCGCATACTTAATCATGTTTGTGGCTGCTGGGGCTGCTGAAGAACAGTTTAAACTCGAGATGTAACATGAGAAACAACCTCACCCTTGTCTCAAAGATGGTGTAGTCTGCCTGCTTTGTCAATTTTTATTTACTTATTCAGTGCAACAGGTATAGACTTCCAAGATTGCCTTTTCTAAGGCTGAGGATGAACATACAAAGGAAAGCATCTAAGGTCATGAAAGATAGAATCAAAACGTATCAGCATATTCCTGCTGCTGTCACTCAGTTTGCCATGATGCTGCTGCGGCCTGTTTTAAAGGGTTTATCAAGTGTTCAATCCTGCAAATGCAATGCACTGAACACAGCCATTGCAGAAGTAGTCAGAAGCACAGTACAAAGTGAATTACTTTTATTTAGGACAGCTCCAGGAATAGATGTGTTTTCCTCAATCTGCTATTCAATTGGTCTGAAATGAAACAGAGATAGATACCCTGTTAGCTGAGAGTACCCTATGGCCTCTCTCCTCTCTCTATCATGTTGTCTGCCAGTGAGCAGTGCTGATCCAGAAAGGTCTGTTTCATTTTGCCAAGACAGCCTTGACAGATGCGGATTGTTGTACATGGGAGGAAAACCTACAACTGCATTTATCTGAAAAGTGTCAAAGTAGTTCAATTTGAAAGACTAGATTGGAAAAACTTTGTCTGGGTGATATGCAGTTAATCATAGGATTTTATGAGCACTGCCCTGAAGAAAATGAGTTTTCAGGCAGGTCAGTGCTTATAATTATTCTTAAAAATTATTTTCTTTCACTTTGTGCAACAAGTTTTTTGATTGTGTAACAGCAATCTTAAACATGGCACTATTGTTTTGTATCCGAGCTGAGAGATGTAAACTGTATGGGTTTTAATATGTATGTTTTTATGAGCTCATCTCCTAGGTTTTTGAAAGAATCTTGAGCTGCCAGAAAACTATTAACATGCATCAGCTGCCAGACTTCCTTCCTAAGCATGCACCTGCGTGCAGTGCAGTTAATCCTGGACTGTGGATGCTCCGTACTTCTCACTCTCTAAAATTTGTGTTCTTCAAAAGAATTAGAATCCCTTTGACATTATTCTTGATTTACTCTGTTTCCACATTCTTAAGATTAACACGTTAGTATGTTGCTATTAAGTCCCATTTTTATGTCCTTTTTTTTTTTTCTCTTCTACCTAGACTGCAAACAAGTAATACTTTTCTGGATACTCATTTGTTGTCTGCATTTCTAATTCTTCATTGCTAACAGACTGCTATTTACCTTGCCAACATGGTGTGGTAATGGTGTATCAATATCTTCTTTGATATGCATTTGGTTCCATATCCAGTCTCTCTTCAGAGACACATAGTTTATCTGAAGAGGAGATTCAGTAGTGAAGATCACACAGAATCATAGAATCAACTAGGTTGGAAAAGACCTTGAAGATCATCAAGTCCAACCATTACCCCAGGACTGCCAAAACCACCACTAAACCATATCACTGAGGGCCTCATCTACATGGTTTTTGACTGCTTCCAGGGACAGTGATTCCACCACTTCCCTGGGAAGCCTGTTCCAATACCTGATCACCCTCTCTGTGAAAATTTTTTTCCTAATATCCAATCTAAATCTCTCCTGGCGCAGCTTGAGGCCGTCACCTCTTGTCTTATCGCTTGTTATTTGGGAGAAGAGACCGACCCCCACCTCACTACAACCTCCTTTCAGGTAGTTGTAGAGAGCGATAAGGTCCCCCCTGAGCCTTCTCTTCTCCAGACTAAACAACCCCAGTTCCCTCAGCCGTTCCTCATAAGACTTATTCTTCAGACCCTTCACCAGCTTTGTTGCCCTTTTCTGGACCTGCTCCAGCACCTCAATGTCTTTTTTGTAGTGAGGGGACCAGAACTGTAAACAGTATTCGAGGCATGGCCTCATCAGTGCCAAGTACAGGGGGATGATCTCTTCCCTGGGCCCTGCTGGCTACGCTATTGCTGATACAGGCCAGGATGATGTTGGCCGCCTTGGCTGCCTGGGCACACTGCTGGCTCATGTTCAGCTGGCCATCAACCAGCACCCCCAGGTCCTTTTCCGCTGATCAGCTTTCCAGCCACTCTTCCCCAAGCCTGGAGTGTTGCATGGGGTTGTTGTGGCCCAAATGCAGGATCCAGCACTTTGCCCTGTTGAACCTCATACCATTGGCCGCAGCCCATCAATCCAGCCTGTTCAGATCCCTCTGCAGACCCTCCCCATTCTTCAGCAGATCAACACTCCCAGCCAACTTGGTGTCATCCGCAAATTTGCTGAGGGTGCACTCAGTCCCCTCATCTAGATCATCAATGAAGATATTAAGTAACACTGGCCCTAACACCGAGCCCTGAGGGACACCACTAGCGACCGGTTGCCAACTAGATGTGATGCCATTTACCACCACTCTTTGGGCTCGGCCATCCAGCCAGTTTCCAACCCAGAGAAGAATCCTCCTATCCAGGCCATGAGCAGCCAATTTCTCCAGGAGAATGCTGTGGGAGACAGTGTCGAATGCTTTACTTAAATCCAAATACACAATGTCCACAGCCTTTCCCTCGTCAACCAGGCAGGTCACCTTATCATAGAAGGAGATCAGGTTGGTCAAGCAGGACCTGCCCTTCATGAGCCCATGCTGACTGGGCCCGATCCCTCCATTTTCCCACACATGCTTTATGATCTCACTTCGGATCATCTGCTCCATGACCTT
Organism: Strigops habroptila; assembly: GCF_004027225.2. Lineage (NCBI taxonomy): Eukaryota > Metazoa > Chordata > Aves > Psittaciformes > Psittacidae > Strigops > Strigops habroptila. The sequence continues at coordinate 9,815,664 of NC_044301.2, forward strand.
CCCTGGCACTGAGGTCAGACTGACAGGCCTGTAGTTCCCAGGGTCATCCTTCCTGCCCCTTTTGTAGAGAGGCGTCACATTGGCCAACCTCCAATCCTCTGGGACCTGCCCACTAGATCGGGACCGATGATAGGAGAGTGGTTTAGTGAGCTCCTCTGCCAGCTCCTTCAGCACTCTTGGGTGTAACCCATCTGGCCCCATAGACTTGTATACATCTAAGTGGAGCAGGAGGTCACTAACCATTTCTTCCTGAATTATAGGGACTTCAATCAGCTCCCCATCTCTGCCATCCAACTTGGGGGACAGAGTACCCTGAGGATGGCTGGTGTGACTATTAAAGACTGAGGCAAAGGCAGCATTAAGTACCTCAGCCTTTTCCTCATCCTCAGTCACTAGGTTTCCCCTAGTATCCAGTAGAGGATGGAGGTTCTCCTTGGCCCTCCTTTTATTGCTAATATATTTGAAAAAGTACTTTTTATTATCTTTTATGGAGGTGGCCAGATTTAGTTCCATCTGTGCCTTTGCCTTTCTAATTTTCTCTCTACATAACCTAACAACATCCTTATACTTTTGATGGGGTAACTGTCCCTTCTTCCACAGGTGATAAATTCTCTTTTTTTTTTTTTTCCTGAGTTCAAGCAATATCTCCCTGTTCAGCCAGGCTGGTCTTCTTCCCCACTGGTCTGATTTTTGGCACATAAGGACCACCTGCTCCTGTGCCTTAAGGATTTCATTCTTGAAGAGCGTCCGGCCTTCCTGGACCCCTTTGTCCTTCAGTAATGTTTCCCAAGGAATTCTGCCAACCAGTGTCCTAAACAGGCCTAAGTCAGGCCTCTGGAAGTCTAAGGTGGAGGTGTGAGGAACATTTAATAAACTATGGACTTTTGCCTCAAAGCTTGCTTTTGCTGTTAAGCTGCCTAGGGGAGAGCTGCAACAGAGAAGGGGTGGACTGGGGAAACGGAAAGGCCCCAACAGATGTTCTCTCTCTGCATTGCCTGTGTAATGTGCAAAACCACAAGGCAGAACTAAGAAGCCTGCTTGCAAAACCACAAGGCAGAGAGGTGTATTATGAGATGTCTCGAAGCTTGCTCTCACAAAACGACAAGAAAAAGGAACAGAAACCAACATCCACTTTGGTGACTAATAAATTGCCACAGAGCAGAAATTCTGTGTGGCCACCCACCACTGAAAAACTGAAGATTCCACACCTGCGAGATATCACTGGATCCCTGGTGGTGACTATACTTGCTTTCTTTCCTGATATAAAATATGCTGTAGTCAATATCTTCATATGGAAAATATTGATTTAGAATAACATCTCTTTTTTTTCAGGTGGAAAAAATGATTCATGTGAAATTTTCAATCAATTCCAAGTACAATGTAGCAAATTATCTTTCTCAAGGAGCTTATTTATTGATTCAATTTCTTGTCTTTTGAGACATTTGAAGACACATATGAAGTTCCTTTATCCCCTATTCTCAGGTTTTACCATCTACAAAATGATAATTTGTGAAATTATTCTCAGATGAAACCATATTTTTGCATCATCTGTTAATATTAGCAAACTTCAGGCCTGACTTTCATATCAGATTGAGACATTATTTTAATGTAGCAAAGTTGGTTCATTTTCTTACTAAATTTCTCCTTCCCAGTATAAAGTACTGTCAGGGAACTTCAACGATTAATCAGACTAAATTGCACATAAATGACTTTCCATTAGCTTTTAGGAGCTGTCAGCATACACATTGAAAATAAAACCGTTAATTGCAACAGGGATGTTGACATCACACAGGTTGCCAGATGTGAGATTAAATTAATATTTTCAGCAGGAAGGTGTTGAGATGTTTCCAAAATTACTCTTTGGTAACCAGGCAATCAATCTTATCCCGTGGCGCAGCTTCATTGTCAGTAAATTGATCTTATCCATCATGAAATTTTGCTTTCCTGTACTTGTCTCTCTTCTACATGGTTGTACATAAACTGAGGAATATTCCTTGTTCTTTTGTGGTTATGTAGGAAGTGACCAAATAAAGTGGCTCTGAAGTTGCTTTTTAATAGATAAGCTGTGTTTTGTACAGTTTTATGGATTCATATGAAACTTTGTGATTTAGCTAGTTTTTTGTATTATATGCACTTACTTTGGCTCTGAATATTTTTATAAAAATGAGTAAGGTTTAGTTGTTTTGCTATGTTTTGTGTACATGAACACTTTACACCTGGACACTGGAAGGCATTGATGTGATTCTGTTGTGATCGCATAAGTCTGTCTTTTATTCATAAAATTACAAAACACGATAACCAAAGGAAACCAGTTGGTTAATGACAACTAGTACAGGCTGTAGTTTTGGAAAAAGGAGACCGTAGCGTTTACAAATTAATTTTCTCTAGTTGCTCTGGGACAGTGGAGATCTCCTGTACTGCTGTAGTGAAGAGATTAGTTGGGAAAACTGAGGACAAGACTGCCCACTGCAGTTTCATTTCATATTTACAAACATCCTTGCAGAAATCATTTTTAACTTAAATACTCAAATCTCCCCTAAAGCATACTGGTCTCAGTATAAATCTGCTTTGGAAAGAGAAATTTTGTGTCTTCCCAGTAATATTTTCCTAGTATTTGCCTCTGTTTATTAATGCTCAGTTCAGACCCTGCCATGCCCTGTCAAACTCCTCAGGGTACTTCTCTCTCTGTTGCTGAGTGATTACTAGTAACGGCAACTCTGTGAGCTTTGGTATCCTCGTACAGGGCATTGCTTATTGGAAATGGAAGGCTGTCCTGGATTCAGCTACAGCAGTCATTTTTTTCTCCTTCTTAGTAGCTGGTGCAGTGCTGTGTTTTTGACTTTCAGCCTGGGAACAATGCTGATTGATAACACAGCTATGTTTTTAGTTGTTGCTAAGCAATGTTTACTCTGACCAAGGACTTTCTCAGTCTCATGCTCTGCCAGGGAGGAGGGGAAGCTGGGAGGAAGCAGAGACAGGACACCTGACCCAAACTAGCCAAAGGAGTATTCCATACCACGGCACGTCATGCCCAGTATATAAACCTGGGGGAGTTACCTGGATGGCACAGATCGCTGCTCGGGTCAGTTCCAAGTGTACTGGATGCCCCTCGAAGTAAAAGCAAACTGTGGCCTGCACTCTGCTGCCAAAGGGATTGAGAAATATGCATTGGCAATATCACTTGTGGCATCCCACTTGGCTGCCTTTGACTCCAGTTCATATTGAAGTTCTAGCATGTCCGGTATGGCAGCACTCAATGGTGGTGTGACTTCGTTCAGGCCACGATAGTCTACTGTTAGTCTCCACTCTCCATTAGACTTTTGCACTGGCCATATGGGGCTATTAAAGGGTGAGCGGGTCCTGCTGATCGCTCCTTGGCTCTCCAGTCTACGGATCAGCATATGGATGGGAATCAGGGAATCTCGGTTGGTGAGATATTACCACGGGTGCACTGTTGCGGTCGCAATTGGCACTTGTTGTTCTTAGACTTTCAGCAACCCCACAACAGAAGGATCCTCTGAGGGACCGGGCAAGGTGGACAGCTGCTTAATTTCCTCTGTCTCCGAGGAATCCCAGTCGATCAGGAATTCTGGAAGTCATCATGGACTGGCCAGAGGGCAAAGATTTTGGGATGTCACCTGAAGAGGAGCTGATGCGTGCTGAAGAGGCCCCACCATATAATGAACTGTCAGAGAGTGAAAAGCAATATGCCTTGTTTACTGACAGGTCTTGCCGTATTGTGGGAAAGCATCGGGGATGGAAGGCAGCTGTGTGGAGTCCCCTGTGAAAAGCTGCAGAAACTGCTGAAGGAGAGGGTGAATGGAGTCAGTTTGCAGAGGTGAAAGCCATCCAGCTGCCATTGGACAATGCTGAATGAGAAAAATGGCCAGTACTTTATCTCTATACTGACTCATGGATGGTGGCAAATGCCCTGTGGGGGTGGTTGCAGCAATGGAAGCAGAGCAACTGGCAACGCAGAAGTAAACCCATCTGGGCTGCTGCATTGTGGCAAGACATCACTGCCCGGGTGCAGAACCTGGTGGTGAAGGCACGCCACGTAGATGCTCATATACCCAAGAGTCGGGCCACAGAGCAACACCAGAACAACCAGCAAGTGGATAAAGCTGCTAAGATTGAAGTGGCTCAGATGGACTTAGATTGGCAACATAAGGGTGAATTATTTTTAGCCCGGTGGGCCCATGACACCTCAGGCCATCAAGGCAGAGGCGCAACATATAGATGGGCTCGTGATCGAGGGGTGGACTTAACGATGGACACTATTCATCAATGTGAAATGTGCTGCAACTAAGCAAGCCAAGCAGTTAAAGCCTCTCTGGTATGGAGGACGATGGCTGAAGGATGAATATGGGGAGGCCTCGCAGACTGACTATATCACACTCCCACCGACCCGCCAAGGCAAGCGCTATGTGCTTACCATGGTGGAAGCAACCTCTGGATGGCTGGAAACATATGCTGTGCCCCACGCCACTGCCCGGAACACTATCCTGGGCCTTGAGAAACAAGTCTTGTGGCGACACGGCACCCCAGAGAGAATTGAGTCAGACAATGGGACTCATTTCTGGAACAACCTCATAGACACTTGGGCCAACGAGCATGGCATTGAGCGGGTGTATCACATCCCCCACCATGCACCAGCCTCTGGGAAAATCGAACGGTACAATGGGCTGTTAAAAACTACACTGAGAGCAATGGGTGGTGGGACTTTCAAACACTGGGATACACATTTACCAAAAGCCACCTGGTTGGTCAACAGTAGGGGATCTGCCAACAGGGCTGGCCCAGCCCAATCAGAACTTTTACGTACTGTAGAGGGGGATAAAGTTCCCGTGGTGCACATAAAGAATTTGTTGGGGAAGACAGTGTGGGTTATTCCTGCTTCAGGTAAAGGCAAACCCACTCGTGGGGTTGCTTTTGCTCAGGGACCTGGATATACCTGGTGGGTAATGCGGGAAGATGGGGAAGTCCGATGTGTACCTCAAGGGGATATAATTTTGGGGGAAAACAGCCAATGAACTCAATTGTACGCTGTTGCCTGCTCTATAACACTTTTATAGCCCATCAGCTAGATGCCCATCTCCACCACTCTGGGCTTTGAAAAGTAGATATGTGCTGTAATGATCATGAGCAGAGAATAAAGTCACGGGAAAGCCGTCAGCAGGAACAGGAGTCTCCCAGAGAGGCGGGGCATGGGAAGCCAGGAGGAAGCAGAGACAGGACACCTGAACCAAATTAGACAAAGGGGTATTCCATACCACTGCACGTCATGCCCAGTATATAAAGTGGGGTGAGTTACCCCGAAGGCCCGATCGCTGCTCGGGTCAGGCTGGGTATCGGTTGGCGGGTGGTGAGCTATTGCATTGTGCATCACTTGTGTTTATTGTTTGTAATGGATTGGAACCTAGCTGGGAGTTGATTCCCTCTCATGACTGAGAACCATAACAAAGGATGTTGTTTGCTACGGTGTATTTGGCAGAGTAGATTTGTTTATGTATGTTCATCGTGACTGTTTGTCAGAAAGAGGCAAGAAAACATAGATGTGAAGCTGTTCTATGACCTTCATACTTGGCTGTGGGGTCGTATTTGGAGGGCAGTGGACATGTGATGAGCCAGCCATATGAGGGCCTCTTCTAAGCATGCAGCCGCATACCAAGAAGAAGATAAGAGGAAGAAAACATCTGCAGTCGGATACATGGGAAGAACACCAGGAATTAGGTGATCCAATAAGGACACTTACCGAGCCGCATGATTGCCTCGTGCAAGAGGGCTTTTACCAATCAAAAGGTGCGTGACCGCATGTAGAGATAGAAAACTCTGTATATAAAGGGATCATGGGAACAATAAAGTGGCTTCTGCTTGATTCACATTGAATTGTGTAGGGTCCATTGTCGTCTCTCCTCAGTTGGTGGCCCCGACGTGATCGTCATACGATAGTACCGGGAGCAACCCCGAAGGAGAGGACCGGCTGGAGAGCCGAGCCAGTGGGACTGGAGTCGGGACGGATCGGAGGACGGTCCGTGAAGAAAAAGAAGAACGTACATTGCAACGGGACACCCTTAGAGGTGAGCAGCCGGTAATAAGAGATGGGGCAGAGTGTAACAAAGGAAGAAAGTGCGATTGTGAAACTGCCTCTACATATACTCTCTAAGAGAGGAATTAAACACGATGAACTTGTGCTCCGAAAATTACTAATATGGTGCCAAGAGAACGGGTTCCCCCCAGATCCACAGGCTGCTTTTAAGGTCGAAACTTGGGAAAAGGTTGGGGAACGGTTATGGGATGCCATAAGCGATGGCAACAAAGAAGCTAAGGGACTAGCAACAACTTGGAAGCTGATTCTAATGACCATTCAAGCGATGAGGGCGGTGCGATCAGCTGCTGCCGGAGCTTTTATAGCTTTACAGCCCCCATTGTCTAAGATCAAAGTTTTCGATCGGCTCCCTGTCCCTTCCCCCGCTGCCCTGTCGGCACCTCCAATAGAGGACGAGATGGATCCCTGGAAAAACGAGGGGATGGAAGTGGATGAATCCTGGCCCGTACCGCTGCCTCCCGACCCTTGCGTAGAAAGGCCACCCAGGGGAGAGCCGCCGCCCGTCCCACCTGACCCATCTCACTCCAAGAGCCAGCCATCGCTTTTTCCACCTCTCCCTCCATCCACGCCTCCTCCACCAACGTCTCCGTGAAAATCATCCACGCTCGAGCCCCACAGGGAACTGGACTGGGCGCAGAAACTGCTTCAAAAGTTGGAGGACTTGGAAAGAGATAAGATCGCTTGAGAAGAACACAGGGGGGTGGGGGGAGGCGAGAGGCGAAACTGCTAAAACTGACGGGGACCCAAAACGACGATGGAGATGGATTATTCAGAATGCGTTAGTGAAAAAAAAAAAAAAAAAGAAAAGAAAATTGCAAAAGAATTTGCAAAAGGATAGAAAAAAGGGGGATTTGATACAAGGAAGTACAAAATGCAATATGATCTTTTGTAAATAAGAAAATTTAGTTCTAAGTAACTTTAAGCTTGGTGGCTTTGTATATAACAACAAAACTTTCCAAACCTAAAAAACGGCCCGACCAAAAGAACACAATAAGGGTCCTTGTCTAAGATGAATCGTTGTAGCTGACATAGTTTTGGAACCTTATGACCTTCGCATAAAATTTATTGTAGCCAAAACAGGATTGTAGCTAAGGAGTAGCTGAAACGAAGCATGTGTTCAGGAGGTGATGTAGTGAAGTTAACTGATAAGTAGAAGGACAAGGAGAAATCACTCATTTATGCCAGCAGTGTTACCGAACTAATTAAGTTGGCAAGTTCTTAACGAGTTCTACGAATCAATTTGGCACCCCAGATGGGACCCTCTCTGCTCGGCTGCAGGACCCGCTGAGAACAGGGCTCCCTAGGGCCCCCGGGGAATTTTCCAGGAGGGACCCCTCGACTCACTCGGATCACTGCGGGAGCAGACAAGGACCATCTTTAAGAAGGTATTCTTTTGTAAATATTGTTTTGTTTTGCTTAACATTCCGTAAGTCGTAGGAGACGTCCTGCACGGGAGTCTGTTTGAAGTTTGGATTTTGGTGGGTTAACCTTTTGATTGGAGCCTTCTGTAAATTGAGATATAGAAATCTCGTAGGTAAAGGAGTATACCCGGCTGCTAGCGCTCTATATTGGTATACATTTGGATTTGTTTCTGTTTGTGACTTGCTGGTATTTGACCTAGTATTGTGGATTATCACGGTAACGATTTTGGTGTTGACGATATAATATGGTTAAGGCTGCACTGTATGTTGTGATTGTGTCATTATAGTTGTTTGTCTAATTGGATTTTGTTTGTGTTTTAGGTATTGTAGTTGTGTGGAGTGTGTTTGTGGGATCCCTTGTGTGTGTGTGTAAAATTAATAATGGGATATCAACAGAGCGAAGTAATGTATGCAGATATGTTTTTCACGTTAAGAAACCAGCAGGAGTGGCAGAAGGAATGTGGAATTAAGAGAGCTCTGCCAGATCCCTTAATTTTAGCTTTGGAAAGGGACAGGAGCAATTAGAGAAAGGTCACATTAAACCGACCACAAGCCCTTGGAATACCCCAATTTTTACAATTCCAAAGAGAAGTGGCAAATGGCGCCTATTGCATGATCTGAGGAAAATTAATGAGGTCATGGAGGATATGGGGGCGTCACAGCCTGGATTACCCTCCCCAAATATGATTCCGAAAAATTGGGACATTTTAATTGTCGATTTAAAAGATTGCTTTTTTACCATTCCCCTGCATCCAGAAGATTATCAGAAATTCGCTTTTTCTGTACCGAGCATAAACAAAAGTGAACCTATGAAAAGGTACCACTGGGTAGTGTTACCGCAGGGCATGAAAAATTCACCAACCATGTGCCAGGTTTACGTGGCCTGGGCACTTACTCCGGTACGTGAAGCGCATCCAGACTTGCTTATTTATCATTACATGGATGACATTTTGATAGCCGGAAAACAGCTGAATGGAGACCAATTGATTGTTGAATTACAAAATGTGTTGCAGTCAAACGGGCTACAATTGGCCCCTGAAAAAATACAAAAAACAGAAGTATGGAAGTATCTTGGCTGGGAAATCGACAAAGCAGTTGTTCGACCTCAAAAGGTGGAACTCCGGACGGAGATCCACACCTTGAATGATGTACAAAAATTGTTAGGAGATTTAAACTGGGTGAGGACCTATGCGGTATTACCAATGAGGAGTTGGCACCTCTGATGAGGTTACTCAGGGGAGGAGGTGGTGCAAACGCACCCCGGACATTGACAAATGAGGCCAAAGAGGCTTTGCAGCAGATTAGCGTAAAAGTTAGTAAGGCCTATACCCATCGCTGGAACCCTGATTATGGGATAGGTTTAGCCATAATCAATAGTGAGCAGCACCCTTTTGCTGTAATACTGCAATGGATTCCTGGAAGAGATCCTTTGTGGTTATTAGAGTGGGTGTTTTTATCGGCACAGTCAAAGCGGACAGTTACAACACAAATGGAGGCGCTAGCACAATTAATCATGAAGGGGCGAAATCGAATTGTTGAAATAGCAGGGAAAGAACCATCTTTTATCATAATACCTTTAGTGGCAGAATATTTAGCTTGGGCTTTGCGCCAGTGTATTTTATTGCAAGTGGCGTTGCTGGATTATTCAGGTGAAGTAAAGGTGCACTATCCACCACACAAGTTTTTTAGTGTACTACATTCCTGTCAAATAGAAGAGCAACCTGGATGCTCTGCACGTCCGGTAGATGGTGCTACAGTCTTTACAGATGCAGGAGGAAGATCTCAAAAGGCTGCCATCACGTGGCAGGCCAACGGGCAATGGCATGATGTAGTTTTAACAGACTGTCAAGGCTCCACGAAACATTTGGAGTTGCAAGCCGTGGTAGAAGTGTTTGCTCGATGGAAGACAACACCAGTCAGTGTTGTTTGTGATTCACTGTATGTAGTAGGAGTTGTATCACGTATAGAACGAGCATTGCTGAAAGAGATAAACGATGAGGCATTGTACAAACTATTTCGGAGGTTGTGGCTATTGCTGTCAGAAAGACAATGTGAATATTTTATCACCCATATTCGGAATCACACAGGAACAATCGAAGGCTTAGCGGAAGGCAACTGGAGAGCCTACAAGCTGGTGGTGCCACTATGGGTGGCTCCCTCAACGGACCGGATCGCACAAGCCAGACGGTCTCATGATTTTTTCCACCGGTCAGCCAAAGTACTGCGCCGCCAATTCGGGCTGTCTCAATCAGATGCCCGGGGCATTGTCCAGTCGTGCCCCAATTGTCAACAGTATACCAGAGGCTTGGCTCCTGGAGTCAATCCTCGTGGTACTGGACCTTTAGAAATTTGGCAAATGGATGTTACGCATGTCCCAGAATTCAGTAAACAAAAATATGTGCATGTCTGCCTGGATTGTTTTTCTCTTGCGGTTTGGGCTACAGCTCAGACTGGCGAATCTAGCAAACATGTGCAGCGTCACATGCGACACAAGGCTATAGCAGCCCTTGGCATGCCACGAGAAATCAAAACTGACAATGGCCTTGGCTATGTAGCTCATTCCACGCAAGCGTTTTTCCAGCTCTGCGGCATTACTCACGTGACGGGTACGCCCCATTCACCTACCGGTCAGACTATGGTCAAACGTATGAATCAGACATTGAAGCGTTTGCTTCAAAAACAAAAAGGGGGAGAAAGTGCTATATCACCAACAGAGAGATTAAACAAAGTCCTATATGTGTTAAATTTCTTACGATTGCCGCAAGATAGCTTGGTGCCACCAATGGTAAAACACGGGGCTGGTCTACAAGGAGGGTTGGAAGAAGTTAAGAGCAGACAATGCAAGGTAATGATTAAAAACGGGATAACAGGGGCCTGGGAAGGACCATTTAAGTTAATCACATGGGGAAGAGGATATGCATGTGTTGTTACAGGTACAGGAACCAGATGGATACCAGCCAAGTGGGTAAAGCCATGGCAAGAAAAGTTGCATGACCCACCCGAAAACACCCCAGCACCTAAGGACTCCGTGCCATACCTGTGGAACTTGGGAGCCTTGGAGTTTGTGTGTTTGCGAGTATTGTGGGGTCAGATGGTATTGTCGAAGTTCTAGAGCACGCGTGGGGTAGAAGGTTATCAGTCACAATGGTTCAAGGGATATGTGTCAAATGACATATTAAGTTAGAGCTCAATATTACTTGTCAACAAGGATACAACTGAGGCCCGATTGTAATGATCAGGTACAATTTTGGGATGTGCCGTCTCGAGTTATCGCCTCCTTGTTTGCACCTGGAGTAGCTGCAGCAAAAGCATTAGGAGACGTGGCTGAGTTAGGGTGTTGGGCCGCAAAGCAGATAATTTTAACGTCAGAAGTACTTACACAAATGCTTAATGATGTAGATAGCACAAGACACGCTGTTTTGCAAAATAGAGCTGCAATTGATTTTTGCTTTTAGCACAGGGTCACGGGTGTGAGGATTTTGAAGGGATGTGTTGCATGAATCTCTCTGACCATTCGAAGTCAATTCATAAAAGCCTCAAGGAGATAAAAGGCAACATGAACAAACTAACGGTGGTCAATTCAGGTTTAGATAAGTGGTTAAGGGGTTGGGGCATAACGGGATGGCCTTTAGATCTTTGTAAAAAAGGCATTGTAATTTTAAGTATAACTGTGATTGTATTGTTAATCGTTCCCTGTATCTTAAAGGGAGTGTCTAACATGATTACTAATTCCTTGAAGAAAGTTTGGCTGGTTCAAAGAGAAAAAGGGGGAATTGTGGGGTCATATTTGGAGGACAGTGGACATGTGATGAGCCAGCCATATGAGGGCCTCTTCTAAGCATGCAGCCGCATACCAAGAAGAAGATAAGAGGATGTGAACCAGCCATCAGAGAGCTTCTTCTAAACACGTAGCCGCATACCAAGAAGAAGATGAGAGGAAGAAAACATCTGCAGTCGGATACATGGGAAGAACACCAGGAATTAGGTGATCCAATAAGGACACTTACCGAGCCGCATGATTGCCTCGTGCAAGAGGGCTTTTACCAATCAAAAGGCGCGTGACCGCATGTAGAGATAGAAAACTCTGTATATAAAGGGATCGTGGGAACAATAAAGTGGCTTCTGCTTGATTCACATTGAATTGTGTAGGGTCCATTGTCGTCTCTCCTCACTTGGCTGCACTGGGGTGCCTGGCCAACGCTCTCAGACTGGACAACGGTGAGATCATGAGAAAGTGCATGGTCACGCAAGTAAACGATTAGAGATCTTGCATAAAGCCAGTTGTTTTGATAAGTGTATAAAAGCGGGACCCTCTTGTGGCCATGAAAGATGGACAGCGGCAGAGCAGTTGATGTCATCTACCTGGACTTGTGCAAAGCGTTTGACGCTGTCCCACACGACATCCTTGTCTCTAAATTGGAGAGACATCAATTTGATAGACGGACCACTCGGTGGATAAAGAATTGGCTGGATGGCCACAGACAAAGAGTTGTGGCCAATGGCTCGATGTCCAGTTGGAAAACAGTAATGAGTGGTGTCCCTCAGGGATTGGTGTTGGGACCGGTCTTGTTCAACATCTTTGTTGGTGACGTGGACAGTGGGATTGAGTGCACCCTCAGCAAGTTGGCCGACGACACCAAGCTGTGTGGTTCGGTTGATACGCTGGAGGGAAGGGATGCCATCCAGAGGGACTTTGACACGCTTGTGAGGTGGGCTGATGCCAACCTTATGAAGTTCAACCAAGCCAAGTGCAAGGTCCTACACCTGGGTTGTGGCAATCCCAGGCACTGCTACAGGTTGGGCAGAGAAGAGATTCAGAGCAGCCCTGCAGAGAAGGACTTGGGGATGTTGGTTGATGAGAAGCTTAACATAAGCCGGCAGTGTGCGCTCGCAGCCCAGAAAGCCAACCGTATCCTGGGCTGCATCAAAAGAAGCGTGACCAGCAGGTCGAAGGAGGTGACCCTGCCCCTCTACTCTGCTCTCCTGAGACCTCCCTTGGAGTACTGCGTACATTTCTGGTGTCCTCAACATAAAAAGGACATGGAGCTGTTGGAGCAAGTCCAGAGGAGGGCCACGAGGATGATAAGAGGGCTGGAGCACCTCCCGTATGAAGACAGGCTGAGAAAGTTGGGGCTGTTCAGCCTGGAGAAGAGAAGGCTGCGTGGAGACCTCATAGCAGCCTTCCAGTATCTGAAGGGGGCCTATAAGGATGCTGGGGAGGGCCTCTTCATCAGGGACTGTAGTGGTAGGACAAGGGGTAATGGCTTGAAACTTAGGGGAAGTTTAGATTGGATATAAGGAAGAAGTTCTTTACAGTGAGGGTGGTGAGGCACTGGAATGGGTTGCCCAAGGAAGTTGTGGATGCTCCATCCCTGGCAGTGTTTAAGTCTAGGTTGGACAGAGCATTGGGCGACATGGTTTAGTGTGAGGTGTCCCTGCCCGTGGGAGGGGTGCTGGAACTAGATGATCTTAAGGTCCTTTCCAACCCTAACTATTCTATGATTCTATGATTATTGAAGGTGAATATGCCAACACCATTTTTAAAGTGGAAGAAACCAGTGGTGATGTATATGCATTTGAGAGGCTAGACAGAGAAAAGCAAGCAGAGTATGAGCTGACAGCACTCATTATTGATAGAAGAAACAACCAGTTGCTGGAACCCCCATCCAAATTCATTATCAAGGTTTGTGATATTAATGACAATGTCCCCATGTTTGCACAAAAAGTATTCAATGGATCTGTCCCAGAAATGTCACCAGTAGGTATGTTCTCCCATCACTCATTTCCCTTCATGTCTCTGGTTAAAAAGCAGATTTTATACTAAATATGCTCTTGAAAATCCTTTTCTTAGGAACCTCAATCACCAAAGTGACAGCTGTAGATGCTGATGACCCAACAGTTGCAGGTCATGCCACAGTTACCTACCAAGTCATTAAAGGAGACGAATACTTCACAGTCAATGACTCTGGTAGGTCAGATACGCAGATGTCCTCACACTTTGTCCTTACCTTACACTTAGGAGAAAATGGAGTTTTAAGCATTTTCATTCTATACAAGGGGGATAATAACTCAAAAATATAATTTTAACCATAATTTAGAAAGATTTTTCATTCACACTCATACAATACCACTGCCTGCATCTGTAAATGAACTAATAAAGTCAGGATATCAGGTACTGTGACCTAAATGAGAAGATAAAAGGTAAGTTTTTCCAACTGATGAAGATACTGACTAGGAGCTAATGGAAGTTCCTGTTTTCACAGTTTCGCATAGATACCATTCCTTTGACCAAATAGGAAAAGGGAATACATAAATTCTGAAGCAGCATTCAGCAATCAATAACTCAATCCTCTGCCTTCCTAAACTCTCTTGTTAAATTTTGCCCAGTTTTACAAATAATTCCAGTATCACTTGTAACCATACTTGTCCTCCGGAGCAAATAACTCGGACAAAGTGGTGCTCAGACAATCTCTCTAGATGCTGTAGTGACCAAGTTTAGACATTGTTAGACTGCTTCTAAGCACAAAGATCAGTTTAAAGGAATGTATTGTACAAAATCCCCCAAATATTCCATCATGTAGAAAGATTTCTAACATTTCTAGCTTTGGAAAATTGCTACTGTGAAAAGTACTACTTAGAGCTGAACGTGTGGAATAAGACACAAATTTGCTGTCAGGATTAAGACATGTTGGACATGCTGCAAAATCTAATAATATTCAGTGTTATTTTTTCAAAGGTGTGATTTCTACAACAAGGGCTGATTTAGACAGAGAGAATCAATCAACAAATGAAATTATCATTAAAGCAAAAGATGCTCCAGGGTCTTCTGGGGATTCAAGTACAGCCACAGTCATTATCACTTTAACCGACATCAATGACAACTTCCCCATATCCAAACACCGTAAGTATAACACAAGTGCTGTATCATTTGGAAAACCAAGGGTTGACACCAAGCTGTA